>NC_133325.1:229871261-230108761 GCF_042186555.1 Aquarana catesbeiana
TCACATGTTTAATTTGCTATTGATTTACATGGAATATTCAGAGATTAAACTAGACTTCTCCTAACCTAACATTAATTACCAAAGCAAAAATAATTTTTCTGTCTGGCTGTAAAGCTGTTAATTCTTAACCTGCGTGTGAGTTACTATTGTAAAAGCATAAATTAATGTTTAGGCATATTGAAGCTTTAGCATGTTGCAGGACGCTCATTGTAAACAAGACATGAATGAAAGGTTTAGATATCCATCCCACAAGGATGAAAAAAACACAGGCTTGGTCTTTAGATTTGTCATTGAATGGTGACAGAAGGAGCAGTGCTAGCCAGGGGGTCTTGATGCTGGTACTCCAAAGTTATGTGAGTAGCAGTGGCAGCTGGTAGTTTTTTGTTTGGGGGTGGCAAACAACCACACCCTATGGCATCTCAAAGCCCCCCTCCGCTGTCTGCCAGTCCACCTGCACTTACCCCATTGGCTGTGGAGATCGGCGGGCACATCGGGAATCGGCGGGCACACAGCATTGGGGATCGGTGGGCTCACATCAGTGGGGATCGGCGGGCACACAACGGCGGGGATCGGCGGGCACATTGAGCAGGGGATCAGGCTGTGGCGGGCATCTGGCAGCATCTCCTGTGTCCTCTTCTCTTCTGAGATCACAATGACTTCTGCCATGCGTCTCCTCTCCTCCTCCTAGGCGTCCAATAGAATCATGTGTTCTTTCAGCCAAGCATGTGACAGGTATCAGACCCACTTCCCGATGGGCCGGGAGGAGGATCAGTGTTGCAACAGAGGTTATGCGTTCACTATTGTAACACAACTGGGTGGGCTGTGGACGCAATGCTCTGCGTCCCGAGCCCAGACTATTTTGAAGGCTCTAATCAGGTGCTTCAAAAAACACCCCCCCATCCCCACCATTGGAATTCATGCACCCTGCCTCCTGAAAGGGGCCAGGCACATTGATAAGGAGGGCGTTGGTGGTGTTAGGGGGGGTGGCGTTCGTGCGCACACAATGCACGGGCCACCACTAGTGAGTAGCCAAAATGTCTCTCCACATACCAGCATCCTCCCAGCACCAAATTTTACATTTTAAGGTTTCTCCTACACTTCTGGGTGTGTTGGATGCCTGTGTCACCACTGTGCTTTGGTTCCATCCTCCAACACCTACTGTACATCATTAAAGGGCACAGCAGTGACATAGGTGTTGACATAGGGGTTGAAAGATAGAACTGTGAAATATGGATTTCCAGAGAGGTTAGAATAATAGCTCTTCTATTGGAGGAGGCCATCTTTTTTTTTTTCACAGACTGACAGGAACAATTTAATCATTATATTCAAGCTAATGCTACATGTCTAAACAAGATAATATATCACTAAAAGAGCTGTAACATTTTAAATGGTGAATGTAAGAGTGGTCATGCATGAGTATTAAGCCAGACACACCTGGTTGGACCTGCCATACCCATCTATGAGATTCAGCTGTAACTGTGTAGCTGTGCAAGTGGAACTAAAACCTAGTACATACGATGCGAAAATCAGATGAAAAATACCGCTTTCGGAGCGATCGTCTGATAATCTGATCATTAGTACACAGCTTTTAAGAGCTAATCGCAACAGTTCATGCAACAAATATCCGAAGGGACAGGCACAAACATTTTTCTCATACAAACAGAACAAACGATTTTCATGTAATTAGTATAGTATTGGTTACTTTCCTTCCCTTTTCTTGAAAGTAAGGAAAGAATCAACACCTGTTGCAAAAAATATTTTAAATAAACTTGAAAATCCTTTTGTGCTGTGTTGTATAGCTGATGAGAAGAACACATTATTGCCCTCTGTGGAAGTTCTGCTTGGCCCAGTTCTTGTCTAATCTTTAGAGTGATTCTCTAGCTGGGCAGAAAACAGACTGTGTGTGCTCATCTTTTGTTTTATAGATCTTTATTTTTACACGTTACCAAAGGCAGAAAAAAAAACTTTACTGCATGAGCACAATACATTCGAGATGTATAAAGTAGTTCTACAATGGCACAAAATGCAGGCAACACAGCTAAAAAAACAAGGATTTTTACATTTGTATACTATATCGGTTAAATATAAGGTATATTTGCAAATGACATTGAAAACAGAATTCTGTTTGCTATGAAACTGTGATAGATGTAAGAGCATAGAAAAATAATGGGAAAGCAGGAGAAAAGCCGGAAGATAAACTGACAAATAATAAGATGTTTGGGGAATGGTTCTCACGTTAAGAGCAATGACTGAAAGATAGCTGCTGTAGGGGGAGTAAAATATGCATGACAAAAAAAAAAAAATAATGCTCTTGCTGCAAAATGGGCCTTGTAACTGTACTAGTCAGAGTAAAATGGGATCATTCTTCTATTTTTTTCTCGTTAACACAAAACAACCATACTGCATTTATATATGGATTACTTAAACTGTACTTTTCAGTAAAGATAAGCAAATTGATCTGTAATTTATGAGCTAATGAATCGTTTGATGTAGAATTCATGAATATCAACTTATTCATAGAACTTTAAATATTGTAAAAAAACAAGCACATTTTTGAACAGCCTCTAACAAAGGAAATAGCACTTAAAGTGGCTATAGCAAGACCTAATATTAGATATATTTTTCATGCTGTGTGTATGTAAACCCAAACACTAAACTATCATGTAAGCATCAACCTGTTAATATAATTTCAAAAATAATTTTATTTTTTTTATGTAGCATTCACCAAAATATTACCTAGTGAGCCTCCTTCACTTCCTTCTATAGGGTAACAACTCACTGTCTCTGTCTCTCCATTCGTGCCCCTGCATGGTTACCCTTACTAGATTTAACATACATTATTGTTGTCACAATCAAGAGACCTACTTTGAAAAGGGCCATGCAGCTATCATTGGAGTGTATGTAGATAGAAGGTGGCTGCAAAAAAACTACAGGAAATCAATTTCAGTACAGAAAACAAAATAAGAGAAAACATGTGAAAACAAGTATTAAAATAATTGTTTATGACAACAGTGTTTGAGCAAACAAAATGTTAGGTTTTACATCTACTTTAAGTATGTGCAGGGCTGGGGAGGGGGTGAGTGGGCACATGCCCCAGGCACCATATTTAGTGGGGGCCCTGGTGAAGTAGCTGCTGGTGCCATTCCTCACTGACAGGAGTTATTGCAGTGTCACTCCTGTCAAAGGGAGGAGCTGCCAGCTGCTGCTAAATAGATGATTCTGTTTTTTCCTCCCACCAGCCTGCAGGCGGGGCAATAGAGAGCCAACCATGAGACTGAAAACTCACCTTAGTGTCAGCATGGCACTACTGAGCAGTGAGAGCTCACTGCCTTTATTCCTCTCTCCCCTAATCATGTGACATATCCAATGACTGGAGAGGGGGAGGAGAAACTGCCTCTTGATTCTGGACAGGCACTGTGTGTTATCTGAGTAAAAGGGAGAAGGGTTGGGTAACTCAGCCCCAGACCTCCCTTCTCCTCCTCAGGCCCTCTGAAACCTCCTTTCTCTTCCTCAGACCCCCTAGTCCTCCTCTGACCTCCTCAGATTCCCCAGACCTCGTCTCTCCTCCCGACCCCCTTAGCCTTTGTTCTCTTGTTCTGCGATTTACAATGGATCGTTTTATCAGAGGGCATTTGACAGGCACACAACTGCACCAAAACTGCATGCATTGTATGCTATTGCAGATCAGCTTATGGTTTGTCCACATTGGGGAATGGCGGTTGGTAAAAGCAAGCAGATGAGACCCTTGCCCCCCGATCACCCTTTTGAACAAGGAAAGCAGCTGCTCAGTGCTGTACACATGCCATATCCCAATGCTTTGCTTCATGGCCACATCAAAAATTGCGTGGAACAGGTCCACACTGCAACTGTGCGCAATGCATACAGCTGCAACACAGTGGGTTTAAACGCACACACCAAAGAGGTGGTACATTGCCTCCTCACTACCTATCAAACACCCTCTGAAAATTTATCTGATATGGATCATTTTTCAGGCAATCAGCAATGCTAGTTGCACATCTAAAGGAGCCCTTAGAAGCCCACCTTCTTCTCTCAGACCCCCCTCATCCTTTTAGTTCTAGGCACCCTTGAAAACTCACACCTCTTCCCCTGTCATCGCACTGACAGTCCTGACACCAGTGATGCAGCAGCACCATTGTTCTTCTTAGCAACATGGCACATTTTTTCTTCCACTGACACCACCTACACAAGGACATTTTTTTTCTTTGCCGCAATTAGACCCTTATTTGTACACTGATTGTAAACTCTTCAGTTTGCTTCAGTGTACCATAACTATATTTGCACATGTCACAATCATTATATACATTTTGCTCCATGTGCCACTATTATCCCCACCTCTTCCATCAGGGAAGGAGGGGCGCAGAGACACTGGGTATGTGTTTCCTATGTTATGCGTAAGTGTGAGACTGCATTCACACCTCAGCGAATCTTTTTCATGCGGAAAGTCACGTGTTTTTGCCACAATTTGTACCGCGTTTTTGCCACATTTTTGCCGTGATTTTGCTGCAATTTTGTATAGGTCAAAAAGTCATTAATGTAAAAAGCAGAAATACGCTTGTAATCTTCCCAAAAAGAAGCTCATGTACATTTTTTAGACACTTTACAGGGTCAGCATTTACTTCCTAGATGATAGCGATAACACAATTATGTAAATTCTAGTGTCTTTGCAACGTTTGTTCAAAAAATGCCTGATATGGAGAGGCCCCCTCCTGCATCTTTTAACCTTGTATACCAAATATACCATGTTGGACTCTGCTCACTGTGGGAGAGGAGATTGAGAAAATGCTTTCTCCTGCCTTCAGCAGACTTATCTCCTCCTAGCTGGTGTTTGGTAATGAAAGGGAAAGATTTCTTAAAAAAAAAAAAAAAAACTCTATATAGCATGTTGTGACAAGTTAGGAACTAGATCATACAGACTTGCAAAGTTACTAAGATGTCCACCTTAAGCTATTGAAAGAATTTAGCACTTAAGGAAGGCTTTGAGTGCTCTATAAAAGCAGGGATGCTCACAATTATGATGTATGAATATCAGGCTGATTATGGACTGAATCATACAATAAGGCAATACAAGGTGCTTATCACAGCAGAAGAAAACATACATCTACTTGATTTTGAATAAAGTAGGTAAAGGCTGAAATATTTATTATGATATGTTTATCTGTCTGTGTCCTGTTAGAAAAATTTCCCTTCACTCATGATCTTGATGATGCAACAGTAAGTGAGAAGAAACCTCCTTAAATCTTAGACATACTGTATGTCACCAGACCATTAATCAACAACTGAAAATTTTCCCTCATTCCTTGCTTTCAGGACAACTTCAATATTTAGGATTTCCACTCACTTTCTATCATAGTGACAATGGGCACCAGAACAAATACAGCAGTGAATCTCCCCAATGTGTATACATAGTGCAATAAAACTTTGGCAGATGGGTATAACCCTTCCACACTCTCTATCCACAATAAAAAAAAGTTTGCTTTTACAATTACTATGAGAGTAGAGGGGTAAAGGTGTCACCTACACTAATAAAGTGTGCCTAAGGTCACCACCGGTATAAGTGAGATCCACTTCACAATATTAAGAATGTACATGTGAATGCAGATTGACCAGTTCATAAAAACTTACTGTATATTTAGAGAGAACTATTCCAATCCACAATACATTTTTGTTGAGGAAATAATTGCTGTAAAATGTCTTGCAGCTAGGGACACACCAAAGAGGTGGGGATTAGGATTTCATGCAAGATGATTTCATGCAGGATTTCTGCTATTGGAAGATTTCTGCTATTGGAAGATAAAGAACTAAAGAAATTGATGTTATTAGGCGGGCTAACACTATATGAGCATTACTGTACTATAAACATAATAATGGAAGTGATAGTGTCATTAGATTTTACAACATTATGAGAGGGGGCACACAAGATGGCACTGTAGTAGGCAGAAAAATGTTCAGAAAGGGTCATGATAGGCTGCATAGTACTACATCTGAATTTTGGTACTTATAGGTATACTTCTATGTACAGTATATGGGTAAGAATGCATTATTTTTAATAAAATAAGTTTATTAATTTAAGCCATCTTTAGACATTCATGAACCAATGTGTTCTTCTCCATTCCCAGTTAACTAATGTTCAGAGATAATAGTATTTTTCAGACAGAAAATATTACACAACCTGCAGCAAGTCTCTTTCAACAAGGATGTGTGACAACAATGCTGTGCTGAGTGTCACTCCATCACCTTGGAAGTTTGACAGCTTATTTATTACTTAATGAGCCTTAACTTTACCTTGTGTCTTTTGATGTAAGATACCAAAGGATAAAAATTATGAAAATTATATTGAGTCAGCAAACTACCATTTTAGTTGTGAAAAGGGATGCAGGTGATGGTAAAAAGGATAAATGGCTAAATAGGTATGAAGCATTTAAATAACGAGCATCATAAACTAGGGATTGTTTGGCAAGAACATGTATCTGATCATAAATCTGTCCTAGGACTGTTTGAAATACTTCAATACAGAATTTATAAATCTCTGGAATATGTGGCATTTAGTAAACCAGAGGAAAAAAACAACACTGCAGCAGTGGTTTGATGGGAATGCCTCATAAAATGGAAATAACTCTATGCAAAGTCAAGCAGCACAATACATTGGACATTGCGACTTAGTGCTCAAACTTATATCTAAAAAGGAAAGTCACAGAATATCATCCTGTACCCCCTATGCATGTGTGGTCTTGTCAGAGCTTCAACATAGAATTACCAAGTTCAAAGTGATCAATAATAATCAATTGTGACATTATACTTTCAGGACCTTCAGTTCTTGATGGTGTTGAGCTTTAACCTCAGAAATAAGCAGAATTATTGTCCCAGCTAATCATGCCAATGATTAGTATCTGCAAGATGTCTATTGATGTCTATTGATTACCCACACTGACTTCTTGGATTCTCAAAGGTTTCTACAATGATTTGCACTGTATATAATTGCTACAGGTAGAACACACAACACTACTCTGTTAGAGGTTCACAGTTATCTTCGCTGTAAGGCCACGCCTTCTTGCATTTTCTCTTCAATATGCAGCAACATCCTCTTCCTCCCTATAGAGTGAAGCCTAGTGTACAGCTATGTCCTCCTGGGAGGCATGTTGGGCATTGGAATGACAATTCAGGTTAATTCCACAAGAATTAGGAATATTGAAGAGTGTATCCTATTCTTGAACCATTGCTAATTAAAGATATTGTGGCAATAAAGTAATAAATAATTCAAAACACAAATTGATAAACAATACAAAATAAACTACAGTAAAAAAAGAAAAAACAATGTTGCACTCATGAAACAGTACAGTATATTCACCCTTTAAGCTACAATATCCAAGTGTAGAAAGTGCAGTTATCTGAAAAGTTCACATGGCTCTCTGCAGGCAGCCACCTTCCTATATGGCAGTACCTGTCACTGTTATTCAGATGAAAAAAAGTAGTGTGCACTAAAGGAATCTGAAATTTTCTGGGATGTTATAGTAAATGGGCATTCCTACCTAGAGGTGAGAGAATTTCATCTTAGGAGCCATCAATTTTGTAATCATACCTTACGAATTACACTGCAACCTTACTTTTCCTGATGTCTGCTACACTATTTTCACTGCAGGAGTCAGTGATGTCAGTGACATGTCACTGTATTCCAAAATTTATATTTTTATCTGTCAAACAAGCTAAGAGTGGCTGTCATAGAAAGAATAAGAAGACTTTCTTTAAGAAGACAAAACTTTAAAATAGCCTAAGGAATAGGAGTGGCACAGGTCTTCACTGCAATTAAAAACTGGTTTAAAATTCCCAACTGAAAATCATAAAATAATATTTTGTTGATATCACTGAATGAATGATAATTTTGTTAGACAAAGATTGGGAAAATTAAGCTGAAAGAGAAAGTGTCATTTCCAAAGCCCTGTTAGCTTACTATACTGCACCAAGCGAAGAAAAAACGAAATGTATAACATGCATGTGGCATTACAAGCTGGATAAATAGCTCTATATTTTGGCTGCATCTGTGCTACCATCCAGTAGGTTCAGGTGGACAGTGTGTCACTTGGACATAAAGTAGTCCACCCGTTAACCCAAACAGAAGGGTTGGATTTATATGAAAGTTTGTTAGATCATGTAAATATCTTCTGTTTAAGAAGGCAGCAGTGTGGACAAGGTATCTTTTTAAGGGTCATTTGACTTGTTTTGGTCTATTCCCACATGAATAAGCTTCCTTTACTGCCTAAAATCAGGCGTGTCAAACTCAGAAAAAAAATGGTTTGAACTGAGGGGACTAAATCTTTAAGTGGGTTGATTTACTATAGGCAATGATACTGTGCACTAAAAGTGCACTTGCTCCAGAGCTTAGTAAATGAGGCAAAGCTTCACTTTGCAAAGAATACTCAATCACATGCAAGGAAAATTAAGAAAAAAACATTTTTGCTTTTACAGGATTGGATGATAGAAATCAGCAGAGCTTCCCCTCATTTCAGAGCTTCCCCTCAGAGCTAGGGCAAGTGCACTTGTGGGTGAACTTGCAGTGCAAAGTGTATTTGTCTTTCATAAATAAACCCCCAAGTCTACTGAGGGCCACACTCTGTCTTTATGTCCACCGAGGTCACATCTCCCTTATTCCCAAAAAGGATTATGACATTCAGGAACTTACAAAAATAGTGAAAAATACATTTACCATGTTTAATCCCAGAGAAACAGTTCCTAAATGTATTTAAATGGTAATTGTGTAAAGAAGTGTAAAAGCTAAGACTGAATTCTCTTTTTAAAATCCTTAAACCAATAAGGAGAGCAGAGTGAGAGGGACACATGTGACTCATAAAACATAAGTCTAGATTTTGTATGAAGGAAGCAATTCACAGATTGATTTGAATTATTGATTGATTTTATGGTAATGAAAATCATTTATGATTTTAAAGTATATGTGTATCATATATAAATATTTTACTAAACTGTGTTCACATATACATTTACAAAGATAATTGTAAGCAATATATTCAATATATGACAAAAATGTAGTGTGCATTTGGCCAATGAGAACTACCGGGGTGGTGATTTTAGTCTATACTCTCAATATAATCAGTATTCATCAAGAATATCAGTTTAGGTTTTTGTAAGAAATAGTTTTCATTGTAGTACTGATCATGTAAAATATTTTTATATGATACAGAAGTGTTGACTTAAAAAAAAATAACCCTACAAATGACTCTGGAAATCATATGGTGTAATTTCTTTCATATCACATAAAAGGGAAACTTTTATTAAAATCGAAATAAGGTAAAGGTGGAGCTGATAGCTGATTTCAAATTGGATTGCCTCTGTTAAGCTGTACAATTGCCTTCCATATGCATGTAAATCTAGCTGCCCTGGAAAGTCTTTACCAGTGTGACTCTAAAATAGGAACTTCAAACAACTACAGATAAAAGTAATATGGTTAACTTACCCTAACAGAAAAAACGAGGGTCGGCGAAAAGGTGTCTGCAGCTAGTGAAGGAGCCACATCGGTTCTATAAATGACTTTTCCATAGTCGTTGGGAGCGTGCAAGAATGTCGCCGTACAAGCGAGGCAGTTGCATTGTACAGTGGTGCCACCCTGCAAGTTAAAGATGATGAGTAATATATACTTTCCTTATTCTATGTTTCTAATATGCTGTTATTCAAAGTTTCATTCAAATTGTAAGTGTATCTCAAACCTGTGAATTTTACTTTTTTCTCATTCCCAGGAATAGTCTATTATGAAATGCATCCTGTACTTGAGATTTTCAAAAATAGCTAAAAATAAACCTTTTGCACAGCAAAAATAGCATAATCATTTTTAAGTTAGACCAGTGCATCATTAAAAAAGGGATGTGTTCAGATAGTCAGGTTTATAGGATTTATTTTCTAAAGAGGAGTTGATTCCTCCAGTACTGTTAAGCATTATTAAATAATTTACATTTGGTATTAAAAAAAGGAGATGCTGGTGATTGGGTTTGATTACAAAGTAGATATTATAGATATAAATACTGAAAAGGTATTGATAATACAATGCATTTCTAAACTGAAGAGCAGACAGAAGAAAGATAATAGGGCTAGGTTTTCATTCATTAGTCCCATCACTTAGAGGTAGTACCATTCAAAAGGTTGTATATTTATAGCCACACATGAGAAAGTGAGATAGTTGTGGTCCAGCTAATTATACTCAGAAGAAAAGACTAGACTGATCCAGCAATTACTAAGACCTGCACGTAGAAATGGAAAGTTGTTTTCACTTAAACCACACAACAGTCAACATCAGAAGCCATCTTACAGACACATTTTCCGACAAGAGACAGTCGCTCCACATGTTTGCCTTTAATGTAGAAACTAGCTATATATATATATATATATATATATATATATATATATATATATATATATATATATATATATATATATACACTATTACCAAAAGTATTGGGATGCCCACCTTTATACCCACATGAACTTTAATAGCATCCCAGTCTTAGCCCGTAGGGTTCAAAATTGAGTTGGCCCACCCTTTGCAACTATAACAGTTTCAACTCTCCTGGGAAGGCTGTCCACAAGTTTTAGGAGTGTATTAGAATTTGATCATTCTTCCAGAAGCGCATTTGTGAGGTTAGGCACTGATGTGGACAAGAAGGCCTGTCTCACAGTCTCCACTCTAATTCATCCCAAAGGTCTTCTATCAGGTTGAGGTCAGGACTCTGTTTAGGCCAGTCAAGTTCCTCCACCCCAAACTCACTCATCCATGTTTTTATGGTCCTTGTTTGTGCACTGGTGCACAGTCATGTTGGAACATAAAGGGGCCATCCCCAAACTGTTCCCACAAAGTTGGGAGCATGAAATTGTCCAAAAGGTCTTGGTAAGCTGATGCCTTAAGCGTTCCCTTCAATGGAACTAAGGGGCCAAGCCCAATGCCTGAAAAACAACCCCACACCATAATCCCCCCTTCACCAAATGATTTGGACCAGTGCATAAAGCAAGGTCCATAAAGACATGGATGAGTGAGTTTAGGGTGAAGGAACTTGACTGGCCAGCACAGAGTCCTGACCTCAACCCAATAGAACACCTCTGGGATGAATTAGAGTGGAGACTGTGAGCCAGACCTTCTCGTCCACATCAGTGCCTGACCTCACAAATGCGCTTCTGGAAGAATGGTGAAACATTTCCATAGACACACTCCTAAACCTTGTGGACAGCCTTCCCAGAAGATTTGAAGCTGTTATAGCTGAAAAGGGTGGGCAAACTCAATATTGAACCCTACGGACTAAGACTGGGATGCTATTAAAGTTCATGTGCGTGTAAAGGCAGGCGACCCAATACTTTTAGTAATATAGGGGTTGATTTACTAAAGGCAAATCCACTTTGCACTACAAGTGCACTTGGAAGTGCAGTCGCTGTAGATCTAAGGGGAAGATCTGAAATGAGGGGAAGCTCTGCCGATTTATATCATTCAATTATGCACAAACAAAAACGCTGTTTTTTATTTTTCTTGCATGTCCCCCTCAGATCTACAGCGAATGCACTTCCAAGTGCACCTGCAGTGTACTTGTAGTGCAAAGTGGATTTGCCTATAGTAAATAAACCCCATAGTGTATATATATATATATATATATATATATATATATATATATATATATATATATATATATGCCCTATCAAGAAACAGCAAATACAAAGAAACAGAATGGCAGGAGGGAGAAGTGTGAAAATGAGGGTTATGAGTTTGCCATAAAAAAAAGACTTAGAAATATGAAGTTTCTATTGCTGGACAATTTCTGAAACTTCTTCTTGTTGAGCTGTGTCTGCCTTCTGCATCAAAAAAACGAAAACAAGACAAGTATACGGCAATTGAAAGAATATATATCTATACCATGATATTGATTTATATATTGCTTTTAGTTGGTGCGGAGTCCAAAGCTGCCACTCAAAAATTACACCGGAGATAGTTGATTGGAAAAAAATCTGAGGGTAAAAACATACAGTATGACCAGGATATAATCACCAACATATGATCAGCATTCTCCTCCCATGTAAAACTGGAAAAAAATAGACAAAATATTTACTGTGTGTATTTTTTTTATTTATTTAGATTTCAGAGTAGTTTTGTATTGCAAAAGATTAGAATTAAATGAATTGTTATTATAGTGACTTCCTACTGTGTGATAAATTAGGTCATGGCTTTGCTTTTCTCACCTAATATTACTTTGGTAAGTTTAAGGCATTACATAACAGAGACTCTCCCACCTTATGCTGACCCCATTTCCAAATTATCAGTAGTAAGCACTATTCAGATCTTTGATAGCAGATGATGAAATAATGCAAAACACCCAACCCCAGTGAAAGGAGATTACATTTTATACATCAAAAGCAACATATGTCCACAATCAAATTCTCTTCTCGACATCTGACAACACAACTATCATCAAACGTGTGGAAGCAGCAGATGGCAAAGGAGGAGCAGAAGCTTCCTTTTCTCTTTTGCTATCTACTGCTATATACATTTATAAAGCAGACATGCAGAGAGATATACAATTTACAATATGTGCAAAAAGTAATAGTGGTATTGTCCAACCTGTGAAACTAAATAGCAGAAATATTTAGCGTGATGTACATAGGTGAAAATGTGTAAACTTTTAATGATCACTGAACAGCATATTCTACACCAAGTGAAATGGCTTGAATAGAACATCCATATGGGATTCTCATAAAGCTCTGTGTTTTATTCTATATCTTTTTGCAAGATAATGTACTTGATGTACTAAAAGAGTAATTACTGTTCACTGTTCACAGCCTATACATAAGTCCATTATTTTTGTTCAACCAATGGGTTGAATAAAAAAAACTGACTCGATTTCCCCATCCATACACTCAACGTAGATGGGGGAATCCTACCCGCTGGTCTATTGTATTCTGACAGTAGGGAGACTCTCCCACCATTGGAATATACTCATCAGTTTTGTAGATCAGCATTGATCGAGTGAGAAAAATCCAACAGCATGGTTGTACGCAAGTTGATCAGTAGATCGGCTTCTGTACAGCCTCCCTGCCCATACATTGATTGAAGTTCAGCCAGTCCCTGCTGAAGCAACTGAATTTCATTCCATATATGGCCAGCTTTAATAAAGTGAATGCTCCTTTTGCAAAGTTTATTTTCACTTTGCAAAATCATTGTATATAATGTATATCCTAGAGTGTACATTGTTTATAGAGAATCAGGCTACAATAGTGCCATCCTGATCCTCATTTCACTACTTAGTAAATCCCTGAATATTAGCAGAACAGGATTCAGACTTTTCAGACAAGCCTGGCTGCATATTTAGTCTGGGTTGAAATTCATAAAATAGTGAAGCCAAGATAATAATGGAAACACAAAAAAAAAAAACAAGTAGGTAATGTAAAGTATATCTTTAAAATGGAAGTTCAGGCAATTACTAACTATGCTTAACCCTGCTGCCACCCCCATTTTAACTCCTTTTCTTACTACTCTGTGAAAGGAAGATGTGTATACTTCTGAGGGGCACTCCGGTTTGGTCATGTGATCTCCCCAGTGGCTGACTTTAGGGGAGAGGAAAGATCGCCGACAATGGCTAAAATGCTTGTGCAGTGACATCACACATAGGCTTGCATAGGGGTATCCACTGCTGGCTGTCTCTCCTCTTCCCTGAAGCTGTTGTTGGGAACCAATCAGGTGATCGAACCAGAGCTCTCTCAGAATAGGTAAATATACACATCTTCCATTCATAGGGTGGTTAAAATAGGAGTTAACTAATAATACATTTGCAGCACCAAAAAGTAGTTTCAATTATATAATATGTGATTCTCCCATCTGATAAGAAACAGTCTTTAATGTTCATGCCAAGATGAAAATAAAGTGGATAATCTTCCACCACCAACAGTTGATGAAAGTGTCCTCCACAGTGTTAAGTCCAGTACACATGACTGAAAAACTGAAGCGCTCTGATGTTAGTACAGCGATCTTAAATAAATAGAAAACAGTGCAGTGCAACAGAAATACCTTACTTGTACTGAACATCTACACCAAAAATATAAAAAAAAGTGGTATGCACATCTAATACAATTATAATGTGCAACAAATATGATAGTTCACATTTATACAATAGTTTAAATCAAAGTCCAATGAGTATATGCAACCACCACTGTGATACTGTGATCTAAATATTAGAAGTGCTCTGTGTTCCACCACCATACAAACTAGCCGCTCACCTCAAAGAGATGACCCCTGTATTACCAGAAGGTCAAAGTAAGTTATGTTCCCCTCAGGGATAATAGCTCTAACAGACTTTTGGCAGATCCTCACTCCTCTTTTCCCATAGGAAGGGTACACAGGTCCTCAGGCACTCAGGAACACCCAATGTATATGGGAAGAAAAAGGAAGAACACGAGATCTAATGCTCTCCGTTTTTAAAGGTTTAATAAATAAAATAATAATATTGAACTTACAAAATAGAGCACTGCCGCCAGTGCTAGCTCAAATGCATGTATCCAACACACATGCCGATTTTCAGCTCAATGGGAAGACGGCTGGAAGATGACGTGACACCCAAGACTCCTATATGCTTTATGTGCAAAGGCAGGGACTTTTTTAGTCCTCGCCCTGCCTTAAACCCAATCGAGCATCCTTGGGAAGCTGGGGAGATGCCATCTTACTGGTGTTTAAATATAAATGCCAATTACCCCTCAACTTGAAAAGGGGATAAATTATATCAGCACGTAATCTCTACTCATTTATTCATTTATATTTGACGTTTATGTATATTAATCTATGTGCTAACTGTCTTTGTTATATTTGTGCAGTGATTTTTTTTCTTTATTTTTTTTTTTTTAGAATAGGAATTAGATTGGTGGTGTGTGCAGATTTAAGTAAATAGTTAGGAAAACACTGGAATTCCACTTTATGTAATATATTGTATATCTGTGGGTTTTCTTTGAACTGAAAATGTTATTTTATTTTATTTCCAAAACTTAGGTGGATTTGAGTATTTATCTGATTAACTAAGAGGGTTTTTGGAGCAGATTGTAGGTTTGGATTGCTGCACCACTTTTGGTGAAAGCTGAATTTAGAGAAATTGAAAATGTGATCTTTTTTGGCAAATCATAAATATTTGTTTTGTCTGCATATAGAGATTTGTCCTGATTGTTTCAATGCATTAACTGTGTTATTCTCTGCAGATTACACAACTTTGTTTGTTGATATTCATATTAATATTAAAATATATGATTCCACAAAAAAAGTAAGATTTGGTAAATTCACCTGATACATTAAAAATGCCTTTTTGCAGATTGTAAATGACATCCATGGCAGCCATTAAAGCCATTATGAATCTGCATTATAAAAGAGAAGTATGGGTTTCCTTTTTATTTCAGATTTATACTTACCTAGGTGGATGCAGCATCACTCTGATGCTGCATCTGTCCCCCGGCACCTCTGCACTGAAAACCGAGTGATCGAACATTGCTGATTGCTCGGTTTTCAGAACTCTGTGAGCAGAGAGCTGTAGACTGTCAGTCACAGCTCTCTGCTCATCTCCCTCTGCACTTATTGGAGCGTTGAGCTGTGGAGGGGAGCAAAGTGGGCCATCCCAGGCTCTCTGTGGCTCTCTGAGAGGCTGAGACAGGTGCCAGTCCACCTGGTGGATCCAGACTTTATTTTTTTTTAACTTTAAATCTTTATTTGTTTTCTGAAAAGCTGAAAATGGAACAGATACATTCTCAAATCCAATCTAGGTGTACAGAGCATAAACTATATTGCAAATTGTACATGTGTGTACATGGTAGACATTTAAGCAAAACAAACAAACTGAAGAATAGCAATGTGTTTTTTAAAGTTACGTTTAGATTACCGTATATACTCGAGTATAAGCCGACCCGAATATAAGCCAAGGCACCTACTTTTACCACAAAAAACTGGTAAAACTTATTGACTCGAGTATAAGCCTAGGGTGAGAATGCAGCAGCTACTGTAAGTGGAAAAGACGGTCAACAATAAACATTTGCAGCCTCACTGTGTCCACTTGCATGCCTCAGCCTCCCTCACTGTGTCCACTTGCATGCCTCAGCCTCCCTCACTGTGTCCATTTGCATGCCTCAGCCTCCCTCACTGTGTCCATCTGCGTGCCTCAGCCTCCCTCACTGTGTCCATATGCATGCCTCAGCCTCCCTCACTGTGTCCATCTGCATGCCTCAGCCTCCCTCACTGTGTCCATCTGCATGATTCAGCCTCCCTCACTGTATCCATCTGCATGCCTCAGCTTCCCTCACTGTGTCCATCTTCATCACTCAGCCTCCCTCACTGTGTCCATCTGCATGCCTCAGCTTCCCTTACTGTGTCCATCTTCATGACTCAGCCTCCCTCACTGTGTCCATCTGCATGCCTCAGCCTCCCTCACTGTGTCCATCTGCATGATTCAGCCTCCCTCACTGTATCCATCTGCATGCCTCAGCTTCCCTCACTGTGTCCATCTTCATCACTC
The DNA here is from genome assembly GCF_042186555.1 of Aquarana catesbeiana. Classification (NCBI taxonomy): domain Eukaryota; kingdom Metazoa; phylum Chordata; class Amphibia; order Anura; family Ranidae; genus Aquarana; species Aquarana catesbeiana. Next base: position 229,887,800 of record NC_133325.1, read on the forward strand.
AGCCTCCCTCACTGTGTCCATCTGCATGCCTCAGCTTCCCTTACTGTGTCCATCTTCATGACTCAGCCTCCCTCACTGTGTCCATCTGCATGCCTCAGCCTCCCTCACTGTGTCCATCTGCATGCCTCAGCCTCCCTCACTGTGTCCATCTGCATGCCTTAGCCTCACCCTCAAGTACCTGATCGTCGTCTGCCATTGTGCTGGCGCTATGATCTCCTGGCGCTGTCCCCATCTGCAGCCTTATTATTCCCTGACACTGTGATATATTCAGTCTACTCAGTGGCCGTGCAGTGTACCAAAGCCCCGCCTCCTCCTCGTCCTGCTCCGTGATGGAACACTGATTCAGTTTCCCAGCAGTGAGTTAGTGTTCAGCCTATCATGGAGGAGGTTGGGGCTTTGGTACACTGCACAGCCGCTGAGTAGACTGAATATATCACAGTGGCGGGACATAATAAGGCTGCAGATAAGGACAGCGCCAGGAAATAATAAGGCTGCAGTTGGGGACAGCGCTGGGAGATAATAAGGCTGCAGTTGGGGACAATGCCGGGAAATAATAAGGCTGCAGATGGGGACAGCGCCAGGAGGACTCGAGTATAAGCCGAGGGGGCATTTTCAGCACAAAAAAATGTGCTGAAAAACTCGGCTTATACTCAAGTATATACAGTATACTCAAATTATGGTCAAAACCAATGGGTCAGTTTCTCTCAAAAATTAGTTCTTATGTTTGTTATCATGAGAGGTATAACACTGGTGATGAGATTAAAGAAAGAAGCCAAAATGTAAAGGATGGGTGAAGATTAGTTCCTGGAGAAATCTATAGGGTCTAGAGTTAAGTGCAATAGTCCAAATGAATGCTTCTGGGGCTTTGAGCCATGGTTCCAAGTCTCTGTATAATTTTTTGGTAGAAAGATTGGCTTTGTAGAAGAAGAATTCCATTTTGAGATGGTTGTTTAAGATTGTGAACAGATCTTGGACTGATGGTGACTGCAAATATTTCCATTTCCTGGCTATTGCAAGTCTAGCAGCAATAAGGATGTGGGTTGCCAGGGTTTGGAAGTGGTTGAGCCAGGTAGGGATTGCCAAACCAAATAGAAAGTCCGATGAGGTTGACATAGATGCCATAGGTATGAGTGAATAAAGGAGACAAAGAACTTGAGTCCAAAAGTTTTTAATAACTGGGCATTCCCACCTTACGTGAAACAGGGTTCTGGGGAGGCCACAATTTCTCCAGCAAAGATGGGACATATTGGGGTAAATCCTGGCAAGTCTAGAGGGGGGTATAGTACCATTGCTGAAAGAGTTTCTGTAGTGATTCCCAGTGTGTGGTACAATGGGAATGCTGTAGAGGTAAAGATAAGGCGGAAGACATATGTGTGGACCTGTGCTATTTGGTCTAGGGTGGGGTTCCTGAGTGAGTTTAAAAGGAGGCTGCAAGTGTATGAAATGCCCTTGAGTAAGTTGTTGTTTGATTCGTAAAAAATTTTATTAGAGGGATCAGGCGGATCCAGACTTTATTGTCGCGATGATGTGGTTCCTGGACTGATATCCATGACGTCAGCAGAGAGCAGACTTCAGTCCGCTCTGTGCTGAAAATGGGTCACAGGAGTGCAAAACGAACTGCACTCCTGTGATCAATAGGAGAAGCCCAGCCAAACAAGCTTTGGATGGACTTCTCCTTTAAATACTCTAACAATATTATTACATAACAATAGCTAAAATGTGTAAATCAAGTAAAACATTACTCTTAGGTAATATGTACAGTATGTACAGTACAAAATGTTCACTCTTTTTTTTAATTAAAATACTGTTTAAACTTAAGTTGACAGTTTGTGGACCATAACTCTTACATGAGCCAGGGAGCCTTGTTTTGTACACATGTGTAAATATTAATTATTTATGAAACATTTTAGCAAGATCGTAAAAGATTAATTACATGGTTATCAAAATGATTGTGTATTTTGAAATGCAACAAAGAAACCAGAATTCACCTTTGTTACAGGGTTACTAGGCCTGAAGCAATGCTCTTGCATTTACTCTTATATTTATGCTATTATGGATGTCCTGGCAATAAATGTATCTTTTTCCAACGTTTTTCAGAAAGATGTTGAATTTAAAAAGGTATAATAAATTCAATTTACACATTTATTTGAAAGATAATTACTTTCAGTTATTTCCTCATCAACATTGCAAGTTAAGAGATTAGCACAACATGTTTTTGACTTGCATTGTTACATGAGAAGAAAATAGCTGTCCTGCTTTTTACTGCTAATTTATACCAAAAAAAAAAAACAAATTAACAAAATATAATAAAATCTATTACAAGCACAATCAATATAACAATGAATAAACAAGTACTATTTAGCCTTAAAGTTGGGCGAACGGTTCGGCCCGAGCATTGGCTGTTCGTCCTAATGCGGGGAATACCCGAATTTGCCCTGCTGAACACCCGGAAATGGGCTTTGCCCAATCAAGGTGCAGTATAAGCTGGTTGTTAAGGAGCGGTGCCAAGAAGCCATTTGTGATGTCCTTAACAGTGAGACAAGAGACATTAGCTCCCCACTGACAGGTGAGTAAAAAAAAAAATTGCTGGAAAAAATAAAACGCTGTGGACCTCCCCCCCAGTCCATACCAGGCCCTTCAGCTCTGGTATGAATTTTAAGGGGAACCCCACGCCAAAATGTAAAGAAAAAAAAAACAGCGTGGCTTTCCTCAAATTCCATACCAGTACAGTACATAGTACCCCTACCCCTTCACCAAAAAAATGTCAAAAAGTAATAAAAACACACAGAGTTTTTGACAATTCCCTTTATTAAAAAATAAAAAATAAAAAAAACAGTGTCCCCCAATGTAAATCCATTATCAATCATGATGCCCGCTGCACCCAAAAAATAAAAAAAATTAAAATGCTCCCGCCGACATGAAGGCTGGCTGCCTACTGCAGGCTCCACCATTTGACAGTTCTTATATAGGTAACTTATGGTGTCACCGCCCCTTCTGACATCAGGAACTGGTGCATGCATGTGGCGGGCAGCATGATCGATGATGGATTTACATCCGGGACACCGTTTTCTTATTTTTTAATAAAGGAATTGTCAAAAACTGCTTTTTATTTACTTTTTGACACTTTTTTAGTGAATGGGTAGGGGTACTATGTACACCATACTCATTCACATAGGCAGGATGGAATCTGGGGGCCCTTGTTAAAGGGGGCTTCCAGATTCTGATAAGCCCCCTGCCTGCAGACCCCCATAACCACCGGCCATGGTTGTGGGGATGAGGTCTTTGTCCCCATCAACATGGGGACAAGGTGCTTTGGGGTGGGGGGCAGAATGAAGGGTCTGGTATGGACTGGGGGACCCCACGCCATTTTTTTTCTTTTTTTTACCTGCAACTTTTTTTTTTACTCACTGTCAGCAGGGAATCCCATTGACAGCTGATAACTCATCTCATATTAAGGATGCTGCAGCTAGCTTTCCGGCCCTGCTCCTTAACAACCAGCTTATACTGCACCCTGAGCAAAACTTTGCCCAATCAAGGAACAAAATGCACTGTGCAGCATGCACCTGTTGGCGAACACCGCCTGAACACCCTGTAAATTCCCTGAACGAGGCAAACAGCCAATGTCCAGCTCGAACTAATTTTTTTTTTTGCTTGCTTTGGTATTAAAAGTGAACATAGCTTTAATGCATTAGATAAACCAGGTTAATACCAGAGTAGATCAAAATCCTATTTGGATGACATTTAGTTTATTTTTAACCTTTTTTTCTTTTTTTTTGCAATTTAGAGCTGCTAATGTCCTTCATCCTTCATCAGGCACTTCCTGTCTACTTACACACACTGGGAGAGATTTGCTAAAACTGAAGCATACATAATCTGGTGCAGCAGTGCATGGTAGCCAATCAGCTAATTTCAGCTTGTTAATTAAGCTTTGACAATAAAACTTTGAAGATGACTGGTTTCTTAGCAGAGCCGCACCAAATTTTGCATGCTGCAGTTTTAGTAATCTCCCCCCCGCCTCCATCCTTCGTCAGGTATTTCCTGTCTACTTGCACTCACAGCATCTGTCACACATCATTTTTCTGAACTGGTTTCTTATTGTAACAACAGTAGACTACGCCTGTGTAATGTATGTCTTCACAATCATTTGTTATCCCAACCATGGGTGCATGGGACTCAGGAACACAGCTGTTAGACAGTTGGCACCTCATAACAGAGAATGCAAATAAAGAACAAGGACCCTAATGGAAAGGATCAACAGGTTATTATTTTAATAAAATCTGAACATTAAAAAAACTTGAAATTACATCAACGCTTTAAAGCTTCTATAAGGATTTAGTGTTTTGGTTTAACATTCCTTAAGACCCCTTTCACATTGGAACGCTTTTCAGTCATTTTAGCACTAAAATAGCACCGGAAAAGTGCCTCTCATGTCTACCCAGTGTGAAAGCCTGAGTGCTTTCACACTGGGGCAGTGCGCTTGCAGAACGGGAAAAAAAAGTCCTGCAAGCAGCATCTTTGGGGCTGTGCGGGAGCTGCAAAAGCACCTGCAAAATGCTTCAGGCAGTGCCGCGGCATGGGCGCTTTTAACCCTTGTTTTGGCGGTTAGTGGGGGTTAAAAACACCCCACTAGCAGCCAAAAAGCACCCCATAACAGCGGTACAACGCCGGCACCACCCCAGTGTAAAAGTACCCTTAAGTTTGCATTTGTATTCCTTTATCAAATCAAGCTCTTTGAATTAAGAGAATATTGAAGGGGTTGTAAACTCTCAAGGTTTTTCACCTTAATGCATTCTAAGCATTAAGGTGAAAAACCTTTATTAGGGCAGCAGCCCCCCCCCCCAGAGCTCCCCTTTTACTTACCTAAACCCGATCGTTCCCTCGACAGGGATGAGCACAGTAGCTCAAGCCACTGTCTCGTGTCCTCATTGGATAGATTGATAGCAGCGCAGCCATTGGCTCCCGCTGCTGTCAATCAAATCCAGTGACATGGGAGGCAGGGCCGAGTCCTGCTGTCTGTGTCAATGGACAAAGCAGCAGGACTCGGGAGTGCACCCACACAGTTGACCCCTTGGATTGCGAGTCTCTGAGGGGGCACTCGATGTGGGGAGGAGCCATGAGTGCCACTGGGGGACCCCAGAAGAGAAGGATCAGGGCCAGTCTGTGCAAAACCCTTGCACAGAGGAGGTAAGTATAACATGTTTGTTATTTAAAAAAAAAATGAACCTTTACAACCCCTTTAAAGCTGCATTTATTTCACTTATCCAACTATGTGCATGACAGAATTCATTTTTTTTCCCCTGCATATAATTGTGTATTCACAGGGTACATTTACTAAAGCAATATATATTGTTCACTTAGCAAGAGGATTGAACTGAACATAGTTTCAATCATTATTCCTCTATTAAATCAAAGCCAAAAGTGAACAAAGCTTTACTTCACTAGTCAATGTTCTTTTCTCTTTTAAGCCTCGTACACACGATCGGATTTTCCACAGACAAAACCTCGGACTTTTGGCATTGGCCAGGAACTTGTCTTGCATACAAATGGCAAGCAATTGTCGGCCAACATGCACGAATGAAGTGATGTACTATGTGGTTTTTCAGTTCTTTAGCACCACCCTTTGGGCTCCTTCTGCTAATTTTATGTTAGTAGAAGTTTGGCGAGTGTTGATTTCATTTTGCGCTTTTCATTTCACGCTTTTCGAGTTTGTATCTGAAGGGCCGTTCTTCAACCAGCCATGTTGCAGAATTGGAGGAGATAACTTGTTATTTATTATTAACCTTGGTGTTATTGCTTTGACCCAAGTCCAGTCCAGAAACAGGAGGAAGAGGATTTCTTGGACCAAACATTGGTTGCTTTATTAATCATGACCAATTATGTCATATGTCTTTGCTGCGGGAGCTCCAGGAGAATAATCCAGATGATTTTCAGAATTATCTCCGGATGACGGACCCCTGCTTTCACCAACTCTTGGCATTTTTGACCCCCTATATTAAGAAGCAGGACACATGCATGAGGCTTTTATTTTATTTTTTGGTTGAATAATGATTTGATTTGGTATATTTTCTATATTTTTGGATGCATAGAATGCACTTTTTGGTTAAGTTCTGTTGGCATATAGCATGTCAAATTTTATTTGTTTTCTTTTTTTAATGCACAATAAAAAAAAAAATATGGAGAATAATACTTGGCTATGTGTTTTACTTCAAATGACAATTTGGGAGTAGGCAGTTACATTTTAAAAAATACAATGTAAAATTACCAAGGGACACCAACATAGGTGTATCTTTGATCTTAAAAACTACGGGATAATGGTGTTGTGCAAGTACGAGGATGAGGAGAAACAACATAAAGTTCAGAGGAATACCTGAATCCATACCTCCAAACGAGCTTACAGGTTTTATCCAACGCCTTATGAAAGCTCTCATGCCCTCTCTGACTGATATCAAGCTGTGCATCGACAGAGCCCACCGCATACTCAAACCCAAATTTCTTCCTGATACTGCACCCAGAGATACCCTAGCACGTGTTCACTACTACCATGTAAAAGAGCGTGTCATGGCGACAGCTAAGCAAAATCCTGTGGTACCAGATGACTTCATTGGCATATCCCTGTATACAGACATATCGCAGTAAGCAGAGATGAATAGAAATAAGCTTGCCATGCTCACAAAAAGCTTGCAAAATATTAATGTCACCTACCAATGGGGTTTCCCCACAAAGTTACTGGTCACTTGGAATGGAAAATATTCCCTATCTACAGTGTAGACTAAGGCTTCCAAATCTTTAAACAATGACAGTTGCTCCCTGCGGAATCACAGCCTCCTGCATCATCCTCATCCATCCCGGAATGCCTAGAATCAGAATGGACCTGACTTGAACCCCTTATTCTTTTTTGAAGCCAATTATGTGCTTCAAAAAAAAAAATACCCTATTGAAATCCATGTATCCGGTGCCCTGCATGTAGATTAGGGGCCAGGTGCATGGATTAGGGGGACAGCGCTGCCGTGCCCCTAATGGACGGGCAGCCACTGAATAGAGCAGCCCTATTTACTGCTGCAGAGCATGCTTCCAGTGACTGTGAAATTTTTCCTAGCATAGGGAACCTTTCTAGCATGCCCTAGGGATTGTTATGAATGCCATAGTAATTTATACATACTGTAAATTTAAGTTCATTCTCACAGTCATCATCTTTTATTACATCACATTATTTTCCCCCATATTTTGTAAAACACATCTCTTCTTAAGTAAAATATGCATAAGTAATATTGATTGCAAGTCAGCATATGGACCACAAGACACAAACTACCCATCCAAATGGATTTTCACTGCAGCATACATTTGATTGAAAATGGGTTATATGCAAATACAGAAGATTGCTCTCCAAGATCCCTGCCCTCATTGATGAATACATAATTGATTTCAAATGAATTCATCTCACATGAATATCCTGGGTCTTTACAAGGTCTAAGATTAAAATAAAACAACCATATCCTTGCTGATTGTTAGAACTAGTCAATGACTTTTCTGACCTATTAATCTCTTGGATTAACATGAAATTATGACTTCAACAACCTTTGCCACTATTTCAAATATGACTGAGTTTCATGATGCAAGATAGAAATATTAATACACTGCATACTAATACACTGCAAACAGACATAAAACAGAAACAAAGTAGAGTCATATACAAAGAAATTAGGCATTACAAATAACTGATGTTAGGTTCCGTTCACTATGTTATGACAACTATTGTTTGCTATAATTGTATGAAACCAAATTGTACAAAATCATTAGTCAATGACAGCAGTCATTACAAGCTGTTACAACTGTTGAGCTTCAAAAAGATTGCAATCCAATGTTTTTTGTGTGACAATGAAAAGAAGTAGAGTACATTATATGAAACAAATTCTTATAAAATTGCTTAATATTCAAGGTATGTATATTGTGTCATTAATTTATGCAGAACGTTACATATTGAGCTATAGAAGCCCCTGACCTCATGGGGCTTAAACTGTAAGGCCTCTGCCTGACATGAATGCATACTCATACTAGGGCCAATTGAGACATGAGCCATTTAACTACCAGCATGTCTTCAACTTGTGGAACTGGAATACTGTACATGGAGCTAACCCATGCAAGCACAGGGAGAACATGCAAAGCCTATGCTGTAGTGTCCTGGTTTCAATTCAAACTGAAGATCCTAGTGTTGCAAGGTAGCAATGTTAACTGCTATGCCAGTGTATTATGCATTTATTTCCATAAATTATGTGGAAGTGCCAGCAGTTAATTATAGCAAATGGTAGACACAATATAAAGGGTCCAGGGATTCCAGGGTCCGTAGTAACACCTGCATCAATAGTCAATGGACCATCATCAGACAGAAACTAATTCCACTATTTCCTTCAAGTAATGTAGACCAGGAAGATTGTATTGCCAACTAGATGTTAATACTTTCTATTTCTCACAAGACATTGACGTTATGGTAATGAACAGAAAAGCAAAGTAAGGTTGCCTATGAACCAGGGAGCTGCTAAATTACTCTCCCTTTTGTAAGGACTTCCATCCAAAAAGTCAGTCTATAGTTATGTATACTAACATTGGATATTTGATATAGAGAGCATAATGAGTATAATGTTAAATGGATGATGTAGGAGGACTAGATGATGTTGGAAAAAAGAGGTGGTGCTGAAGAGAAAACAGCATGGAGAATGAATCATTTTTTTGTATGTATCCAAGTGACTGTGATGATGCCCATGTCAGATGTAGCGGTAGGAAAGGTAAAACCTTTTTATTGACATTTAACTTGTTTACATAATTTTTAGTAAAATATAATTATTTTTCTAGGAATGAGCTGCCAGGTTCGGAACACGTTTTGCTTCTTCAGAGAAATAATTCAGCAAAACTAAACTGGTACTCAGCTGAGTCAAACCTCCAATAGCAGTAGGAAGCGATACATTTAGCAGCTGTATTACTACTGCTTCTAAATGTGACAACTTCCTCTCTGGCTGTTGTTCATAAGTCAGCAGGCAACCATATCCTTATATTTAGTGACGAGGACCTGGAGATATTAATTACGCTAAGTAATTGATGGGAGCAGTTCTTAACATGCGTTGTTCTTGTCATGGTATTTATCTTTATAATTGATGGTAATCTACCTTGCTGGACCATGTGATTGATGATGGATCTACATTGTGGAACTTTTTATACTGATTCTTACATTTTTTGGTTAATGAGTGAATTATGCACCCCTTACTCATTTAGATGGGGAGCCATTATCTGGGGGCCCCATATTTAAAATGGTAAACCCCCTGCCTACATATCCCACAACCACTGGGAATCAGTGTTGAGGGGGAAAGGACTTTGACCTCATCAACATGGGGACAAGGTGTTTTGCCATGGAGATTCCCTCTAGCGACGTACCCTCCATTTTGAGGGCATGTGGCCTTGTATTGTTCATGAAGGTGGAAATGCTCGATCCTATTTCCTGGTCAGCCAGACTTCATGCATGGATCAGGGTCCAGTGTGGATTTTGAGAGGATCCCACATTTTTTTCTTGTGTTCTGAGTGGGTTTTTCCCTTAAAATCCACCTCAGACCCTCATTTAAGGAAACCAAATGCTTTTTTTAGCCTGAGGTTCCTACACCAGAAATTAATCTAGGCTAAGGGTATGGTATAGCTGTAGGAAATCCCCAAACCATTTGTTTACAAACAGAAGTAAGCGGACTTGAGCTGTGATTTACCAGCAATTTAAACAGCATTCATTTTTCTTTGGAAATAGCTGTTTTGCTGTAGTAGGTTGTATACATCGTATAGATGCACCACTTCATAGCATCCCATGAGCATGCTTTTTTTTTTTTTTTTTTTTTTGCTTTGATACATGTTTCCCAGGGAAATATCCAGAGTGCCCCCCCCCCCCCCCCCACATGTGATTTGTTTGGCAATCCCTATTCTATTATCCTAGAATATGGACATTACTGTTTTTTCTTTCAAATATTTTTTAGTAAAGATTAGAAAGTAACAAACATGGTCAGACAATGTATTTTTAGAGGAATCATGTCTTCAATAACAGTAAGACACATAAAGTATGGACAGTACCAACTAACACAATGTCGATCTATCGTTTCCACATAACAAAAAGTTGCATTCAAGTTATCATACACAGAAGCTATGTGACGCTACCAAGTACGTGGATAGCCTGAAAATAGTACATGTCGTGCTAGTGGGTTAAAGCAGAAAAATGGAATACAATACAACAGGATGAGACATCACTCAAAGGAAAAAAAAAAAAAAACGGAAAGTAAAATACAACTCTGCTCACACCAGTATATTTTTCACTATCGATAGTAAGCAGACATTGATTACCTCTCTGCCAATATGATCATATGTCAGATAGCTTGTTACATGGATCCCAATAAGCCCATTTACAATAGAATGATTTGAGACCATGACTATTGATTGCTAAAAAAAATGTCATATAGGTAGTGGGAGTTAACTCTGTTTGTTAGGTTAGGTGCATGCGTAGTATTCCATACTTTAGTTATGGTTAATCTAGCAGCTATTAGAATATGCAAAATTAGGTTTCTAAATTGTATTGGGAAATGATCTATCATTAAGCCCAATAACGCTAAATGTGGGGCCGGTGCAATGAATATACCTGTAGTTTGAGATATGAGGGAGAATACCATATTCCAAAAGCTTCAGAGGGATTTGCAATCTCATAATATGCATATATGCAGTAGATTCCCAGTAAGACCACATTGCTGCCAGCACACGGGGAGGCATCAAAGTAGAATTTAGCTAGTCTATATGGTGTTAAATATCCTCAGTATAGAATCTTAAGAGCATTCTCCCAATGTTTAATGCAGTGGGTCACACTAATATTGTTAGCTAATACATGCTGCCATTCAATATCTGAGAAAGTTTTGCCAATTTCTTTCTCCCAGCTGACCATATGGGTTGATTTACTAAAGGGTTCAGAGTAATGAAGATACTTATAGAACCAAGATAGGCCACCTTTATCGGGTATGGGCTGCTGTAAGTAATGCCACATTTTCAAGTCAACCTTAATGTCTGTAAAGGGATGTTTTTGATAAAAAGCCTGTATCCGTAGGTAAGTATAAGTTTATTTCCCCACTGTTTGTGGGTTTAGATCTTGTAGAAACATAAGGCACATGTGAATCCATGGGGTAACCCTAACTGATTGGAGCAGATGTTCATAAGCTTTTAGTGGAATTCTGAGCTGCAGGGTAGGGTGACAGGGAGAAGGGTGGTTTACTAAGAATCCCCAGGCTTCTAATGAAGCAGAGATAGAGGGTAGCAAAGGTGTTTGTAGGGTATTGGAGATCATACTGGCATATAACAAGGACTGCAAGTCATGGATATTTGTCATAGCCCTTTCTCTGCTCACCCAATGCTTATCCTGAGGTATAAACCAGGCCTTAATTGGGTCAAGTAATGCTGCAAAATAATATTTGGTTAGCCTTGGAAATCCTACCCCACCTTTTGATTTATGTTTGAGCAAGATAGAAAAAAGAATCTTAGCCTTATTATCCTGCCATATATACTTATTGAGCATGCCACCATCAACAGTACAGAAAAATATTATGGGGATGGGAAACGAGTCTTAACCATTGATAAAAGAGCTTTGCATAACCCTATGAGAACAGCGGAGAATTTTGTTATGTTGAGCTTGTAGTAGGATATTTCACTAAATCAGATTCTACTGCTGCGAGGGAAGCTAGGGGGTTTGTGAGGTTTAGGATCACATCATCCGCAAACAAACTTATTTTGTTGGGATGACCAGCTACCATAATTCCTTTAATTGAGGGAATGGATCTGATTAGGGCCACTAGAGGCTCCATTAGTAGGGAGAATATAAGGAGGGATAAGGGGCACCCCTGACAGGTCCCATTCGTAATTCAGAAATGATCTGCGTGGGTTAGATGTGTAGACTTGTGCCTTGGGGTAGGTATATAATGCAGCAATGGCATCTTTAATTAGACCCTGGAAGCCAAATTTTGTTAAAGTGGCATTAAGGTATCACCAGTGGACCCTATCAAATGCCTTTTTGGCATCCAATGCCAGAAAAATCGTAGGGGACCTATGCACCTCCGCTATTCTCAAAAGATTGAACATCCTCCACGTGCCATCAGCTGCTTGTCTGACCTTGACAAAACGAACTTGGTCAGCTTGAATTAATGTAGGGAAAATGTTCAACAATCTACTAGCAATGATCTTCGCATTCAATTTCAATTTTAACTGAGAATTTCGCGGTCGTGCGACGTGGCTCCCAAACAAAATTTTTTTCCCCACAAATAGAGCTTTTTTTGGTGGTATTTGATCACCTCTGCAGTTTTTATTTTTTGCGCTATAAACATAAAATAGCGACAATTTTGGAAAAAATGCATTATTTTTTACTTTTTGCTATAATAAATATCCCCCCAAAAATATAAAAAAACATTTTTTTCCTCAGTTTAGGCCGATATGTATTCTACATATTTTTGGTAGAAAAATTGCAATAAGCGTTTATTGATTGGTTTGCAAAAAAGTTCTAACGTCTACAAAATAGGGGATAGTTTTATGGCATTTTTAGTAATAATTTTTTTTTTACTTGTAATGGTGGTGATCAATGATTTTTATCATGACTGCTACATTATGGTGGACAGATCGGACACTTTTGGCGCTATTTTGGGAACAATCACATTTATACAGCGATCAGTGCGATTAAAAATGCATTTATTACTGTGTTAATGTGACTGGCAGTGAAGGGGTTAACCACTAGGGGGTGCTGTAGAGTTTAGGTGTGTCCTAGGGAGTGATTATAACTGTGGGAGGGCTATGTGTGACACAACACTGATCACCGCTCTTGATTACAGGGAGCGGTGATCAGTGTCCTGTCACTAGGCAGAACAGGGAAATGCTTGTTTACATCAGCATTTCGCCATTCTTCCTCTCCGTGAGACGAGTGAGATCACGGGACCCGCGATCACACTCATGGAGGTCACGGCAGGCACGCACCCTCAAACTGCTTCCTAAAGGGCAACGTACAGGTACGTTAATCTGCCTGTACATGCCCTTCTGCCGATGTATATCGGCGTGAGCCGGTCGGCAAGCAGTTAATGGCTGCAAGAATTTTGTCTTCAGGGATGGGGATGTGTAGGGATTAAAGCTGATCGGGTGTCACTAAGGGTAAATTCAGCAATGGTAAGTTGGGTAGTCTCTGCGTCATCTTTTAAATTATAAAGATACGATTAATACATCCTAAAGAAGTCAGTGATCTCCTTAGGGTGGAAAACCATAGTGCCTGTGGAAGGGTGCAACAAATAGGACAATTTGGTTTTGGCTTGCCTAGCATGCAAATAGTTAGCTAACAAACGGCCAACCTTATTGCCCTGGGCATAATATGTGGCCTTAAATATTTTTTAGAGATTTCTCATGTTGCATTAACAGTTTTTGTCTGAGATATAATCTATATTTTGCAACTCACTGAGGGTTTGAGGGGATAAACTCTGTTTGTGGAGGGCTCCGATTTTTTAATTTTATCTAAGATTGCAGACAGGGTTTGTGACCTCTGTCTTTTTTCCATTGAGCACAATTGAAGCAATAAACCTATACAGAAAGCCTTGTGGGAACACCAAATGGTGAAATCATCAACCTCACAAGAGGAATTTAGCTGATTTAGTTGTTCCTGGAATTGCAGCTTGTGTTTGGGTGATGTATACAACAGGTAAGTGTTATTATGCCAGAGAAACACCGGAGGGGCCGTGTGCTTCTCCTGAAGAGTCACTGAAATAGGTGCATGGTCTGACCAAGTCTTTGCATGAGAGACTCTATGGAGTGTGGGAAAGTCTGTCAAAAAAAGATTGACTCAGGAATATGAGAAGTACGTATAGTCTTTTTCTGAAGCATGGAGGCACCTCCAAGGATCAAAGAGATTGGACTCATGGAGAAATTAAGCCAGGGTACATCTGTATGAGGACTTTCAGTTGGAGGAGTCCAGACGCTTGTCAATAATACAGTTGTAATCTCCACATAGCACAAAAAGGCCTTGTTTTTCATCAAAGTTGTTATAAATTTTAGCTGGCTTGTGTTGGGAGCATATAGGTTTACTAAGGTGTATGTTACATTGTTTATATCACAGATTATGATTAGGAATCTGCCATGAAGGTCAGCTATCTGGGAGCGTAAATGAAATGCCACTGAGCTCTTGACAGCCACTAATACCCCATTTTTCTTGACCGGAGCTTTAGCACAGTATATTTGTGGGAATCAGGGATGTACTGGCCATCTGGACTACTGGGAGATTCCCGGTGGGCCGATGGCTCAGTGTGGGCCTGTTTCACCCGCATCTGCGGTGCACGGCGATCTACCCGTCAACCTCCGACAGCTGGCACCTGACAGGTAGATCGAGATTTAGCCAAGTAAGTTCTCTCTCATTTCACGCAGCGCTGCTCGCTCCCCGGCGGCCCCTCCTCTCTTCTCGTGTATCCCCATTGGCTTGTGACATCATCTGGGATAGACGAGAAGAGAGGAGGGGCCGCCGGGGAGCGAGCAGCGCTGCGTGACATGAGAGAGAACTTACTACAGACAGATGCTTCCCACGCTGCCTACTCTGCATACTGGCTAGTAAGATCCCATGATGTGCCCCATCATGTGCCCCCTGATGTGTCCTATAATGTGTCCCATCATGTGCCCCCTGATGTGTCCTATAATGTGCCCCATCATGTGCCCCTGATGTGTCCTATAATGTGCCCCATCATGTTTCCGATGATGTGTCCTATAATGTGCCCCATCATGTGCCCCCTGATGTGTCCTATAATGTGCCCCATCATGTGCCCTGATGTGCTATGTGCCCCATGCCCTGTGCCCTAATGTGCCTCATGCCCTGATGTGCTATGTGTCCTTATGTGCTATGTGCCCCATAATGTGCCATGTGCCCTGTGCCCTGATGTGCCCCGTGCCCTGATGTGCTATGTGCCCTTATGTGCTATGTGCCATGCTATGTGCCCCATAATGTGCCATGTGCCCTGATGTGCCATGTGCCCTGATGTGCAATGTGCCCTGATGTGCTATTTGCTCCAATGTGCCCCATAATGTGCCCTGATGTGCCATGTGCCATAATGTGCCCTGATGTGCCCCATGCCCTGATGTGCTATGTGCCCTGATGTGCTCTGTGCCCTGATGTGCCATGTGGCCTGATGTGCCCCATGCCCTGATGTGCACTGTGCCCTGATGTACTATGTGCCCTGATTTGCTATGTGCCCCATAATGTGCCAGATGTTCCCCATAATGTGCCATGTGCCCTGATGTGCCATAATGTTCCCTTATGTGCCTCGAGCCCTGATGTGCCCCGATGTGCCCTGATGTGCCCCATGCCTTGATGTGCTATGTGCCATGTGCCCCGATGTGCCCCATGCCCTGATGAGCCACGTGGCCTGATGTGCCCCATGCCCTGATGTACCCTGTGCCCTGATGTGCCCTGTGCCCTGATGTACCCCGATATCTTATGCCCTGATGTGCCCCGTGCCCTGATGTGCCCTGATGTCCTATGCCCTGATGTGCCCCATGCCCTGATGTGCTGTGCCCCAATGTCCTATGCCCTGATGTGCCCCGTGACCTGATGTGCCTTGTGCCCTGATGTGCCCCATGCCCTGATGTGCTGTGCCCCGATGTCCTATGCCCTGATGTGCCCCATGCCCTGATGTGCTGTGCCCCGATGTGCTATGCCCTGATGTGCCCTGTAACCTGATGTGCCTTGTGCCCTAATGTGCCCCATGCTCTGATGTGCTGTGCCCCGATGTCCTATGCCCTGATGTGCCTTGTGCCCTGATGTGCCCCGTGCCCTGATGTGTCCCAATATTCTGTGCCATGATGTCCTGTACCCTGATGTACTGTGCCCTTGTGTGCCCTGATGTGTTGTGCCCTGTACCCTGATGTGCTGGGTTCTGTACCCTGATGTGTTGTGCCCTGATGTGCCCTGTACGCTGATGTGCTGAGCTCTGTACCCTGATGTGACCTGGTGTGTTGTACCCTGATGTGTTGTACCCTGATGTGCCTTGTGCCCTGATGTGCTGGGCTCTGTACCCTGATGTGCTGTGCCCTGATGTATCGTACCCTAATGTGTTGTGTCCTGGGCCGGTCTGGATGAAGTCCAGGGCCACATTTTTGTCCCAGTCCAGCCCTGGTGGGAATGACTTATGGGAGGATATTGGAGCTTTCTGGGCTTTAAAATGGGTCTCTTGAATGAAAATCACATATCCCTGCATTTTTTCTGGCATCATTCCATAGCAGCCTCTTTTTAAACAGGCTATTAAGGCCATGGACATTCATGGAGATAATTTTCAGCCCCATTGTGTTACAAAGAAGAAATGCTGAGCAATGGAGCCATCTACTGGTAAAACAATGAAATGGACATGTATGTAGATAAACTTAGATTTAGAACTCACAGTTCAAATAAACATAATGGGTTTGGTGGAGGAAAACCAGTATAACGGTCTTTACTTTCACCGGAGATGGTGGGTGTCGATCCCGCTGAGAACGGGTGCATCGAAGAAGTAAACTAAAAAAGTAAAACAGTCAAAACACTGAAACAGGAACAAGGAATAAAAAAATATGGTTGTGTGGTAACTGCCACTTCATATGAATTGGGGGTAAAACCCGGCGAGTGATGTATCCGGCTCCACCCTTAAGTGAGAAAGTTTTGTAGGACTAGTGGAGAAAAACTCACATGTTAATGCCTTAGGTAAACTTAATGAGGACACCCTAAGTCAGTAAACCCCGCAAAACCACATTAATTCTGTGCTCCCTATTTTCTAGGTCGGCAAGTTTCAATTTTAATGTACACAATTCTTCATTATCATTGTGTCCATCTAATAATTCATTGTGGGCACTTGCAAATTCCCCCATTTTAAATTCAATGTGGTTCACTCTGTCCCCTAGAGTAGAGATTTCTCATTTCATTTGGGACATAAAAGTGATCATTTCTCTATGTAAGGAGTCTTTAAGGGACACTAACATGTCCTTAATAGTAGTGGAAGTAAGGGGAAGATCAGTGGTTTGAAAATCTTCTAGTTGCTCATTGAATTCTCTTGCATTATCAATAGAGAAGGAATCCTCTGCATGCTCACCATCCTGAAGGCAGCCTGAGGCCCACTGCTGCCTGATCTTCTGTGGGCTGCTGAAAGCTGAGTCCCTGGGAGAGGAGCCTCTGTTGCTATAATGAGAGCTGCTCCTGTCCCTCGGGGAGGACTGCCTCCCACCCTGCTGTGAGTTGCTCCATGTGGTCGAGGAACTGCAGGACCCGGTGCCATCATGAGGGGAGGGACACCCGCTGGAGTGACAAAAAGGTGTGTTTGTGGGGTCCCTCCTTCATTTTGTGCTTCCCCATCTCTCTCCTTGGGTCCCCCTGTATGAAGCAGTGCTCTGGGCAGTTTGCAGGGTTCTCTACAGTCGCAGTAGTGGGTAGATGCCGATTGTTAGTCTGGGGGCTCTTCTCCTACGTGGCCATCTTCTCGGCTGCCAGCCACGCTCCCCCTGACATTACTGTTTTTAACATTCAGCTCCTATTGACTTTGGTGGGTTTCAGATTTGGCACTTGAACTTCAGCAGTGTTCCAAGAACCGTTCCAAGCTGAACCCATGTGTATTCCTCTCATCCCAAATGTCCAAGGAAAAATAGTAGCTAGTGTTGATGCACATTGGAAGGCCATTGTTGCTAAATTTTCCAACAATAACTACTGTGGATTCCAATACTTTTGGTTGTGGCTTATCTGAACTGCCCCAAGATCCTAGAAACTATACTAACCAATAACTGTTATGGAATAACTGGTCTGCAAAATAGACCACTTGCCACCAATCTAGGTGTCTCATATGTCTCCGGTGTCTTTTTGGGGAGATTATATGGCATTCTTTTTTAAGATGTATGATGTTTGTAACTAACATAAAGCCTTTATACATTTTAATTGCCTGATCTCATTATAATTATAAGTTTTTTTGCACTAGTTACATGAAGTGTCTTTGTATATATGACTCACTGTATGTATTTACTATATTACTATGTGATGCTTTATTGTATACTTTTGTATATGTACAGTATATGTATATATATATATATATATATATATATATATATATATATATATATATATATATATATATATATATATATGTATATTTTCAGTTTTAAAATTGCTCTTTTATATACAATCACATAATTTTGCTGTTTAATGTGGGTGTTAGTGATTAGTGAACTCTTTTATTCTAGCATCGCTGTGTTGTATGGCTGTAAATTGGCTTGAAGCCTGTCCAACACTTGATTTTAATAAAAAAGATTTTTTTTTTGTAAAATGTAGTGGTTCTAGGTTTCTAGGGTTCAGATCCTTATATATACATTAGGATTTTTTATTTGCATTTGATGACTATTCTATATGCTTTAATACAGATGCTTAGAAAGGAATAGTATTTCTGGATCCATCAGGTCACCAGATAAATATCTTTCAATCAGTTGCACATATTTGAACTTGTAGGAAATCAGTGCTAAGTCATATGAATGATCACAGTAATTTATGTGAAATCTGACCACCCTTCATAATTAGCCAGATGCAGATTAACAAAATAAGTATTAAACAATACTATAATTAAAATACACTACTGAGAATGGAAGAATGGTTGTTAAAGAAAATCTCTAAACATAATATGATGAAGGTGATATGCTCAGAAGAAAAAAAAATGTTCTGTACTGAGAAGCCCTTTTACTGCAAGGTGATGGCTTTTTGAACTGAATTACAAAGACAAACTCGTGCACATGTGCAACAAAGTCTGCGCACTGATATCAGCGTATCTCCAGTCCATTTATTTACAGGGTTATCAACACATACTCCCTACCTGAATGCTTTTAAAAATGGTTGCAAAATGTTCAACCTTATTGATTAGTGTATACATTTTCCTACCCCTTTCAGCATTCTAGTATCTTTATGATTAAGCCCTGCCATGCAAAATGCATAAGTGATCAAGAGATTTAGGCGTAAAAGATTTAAGGAGTATTTGCTGATTATCCTGTAAGTAAATGGACTGAAATATGCTGATAATGGTTGCGGCAATTTTCCACATTGATATTGGTATGGGAGAGCAGAGACAAGCTCGTTGTCATGACTGGCACTTGGCAGCTGTTTGCAGTAGTCTTCCTGGGTTTGGAGCAGTGTCAACTTGTTTTTGAGCGTCGTGTACAGAAGCAGACCAAATACAGCATTCTTTCAAGTAATTTTTTTTTATTTGAAATGCTTTTGAGATTCATTCAAGACAAATTGTACTGCATTAACTATCATTCTTTTTATTTCTGAATGGGAATATGAGCAACGCATGACAGAAAAAAAAAAAAAAAAAAAAACAATAACTACAAGTTAACACCACTCCTTGGTATAAAGTTCAAAATTTAAGCAACACATTTCGGTTTCTTCTTTCTTTGCACATTTATGTTTGCATAAAAGGATCATGACACTTTTAATCAACCACTTTTGAAAAAGGAACAACTGAGCCCTTCAGAAGTTTACAAAATAAGCTTTTAATTATTTTCAAATCACTCATTCATATACTATGATTTGAAATCACTTTAGGTTAATCTCAAGCTTGTATTGAGCAATGTTGTATTTTCTAGTATGTTATGTAGAATAGTGTTATGTTACAGATATTTAGCAAGTGAAACCTTTGATTATAACTTTTGAAGATGCAACCAAAATATTATACCTATTAAAACTCTGTTTCAAAGAAGCAGACTCTACAGAGCTTGATGGAACAAGTGGTTGTTAAAATAGGTACTCTACAGATGACTATTAATAAGCAAAGCAAAAAAAGTAGCATGGATCAGAAACAAATCTAAATGCCTCTGAGGTATCCAGTAAGTAAAGTCATATAAATAATCTATGAACATAAATAAAGAAGGATCATGCTGTTCAGAAATGATGCATTTGTGGTCCAGCAATCTTACTTGTGCCAGAACAAAACAAAGTAATCAATAAAGTTCACCAGATCTAATTATTATTGCTATTACTGTTGTTATGTTGATGATGATGATGATGACAATGATAAAAATGATAAATATGGCAACTATGATTTTAAGAAAAAACACTATATTATTTCACCCTTATTTTTGTTCCATTGCACTTGAACTTCATGACATACAGTACATGCACTTGCATGTAACAAAAAAAGGTGCATTAAATATTATAAAAATAGATTGTGCTGGTAGTAAAGCATAAAGTAGGGGAAAAAGGTGACAATCTGTTCCTTAAGGAGACTCATTTACTAAGGTAGATTAGAATATTTACGCTAATGGCACATACATGACATTTTACTGGAAAAATCAATGTCATTCACCCTTGGTTTGCCATTTCTCTGTGAAAAACAATCACCAGCCTAATAAGACACAATGCAATGTCAAGAGTATGTTCTTATCAAGAAATATAAAATAGCTCTGGTTAGTCAATGAAAGGCTGTGGAGCATGCCTTTACCACAACTTGATGTTTTTGTTTAATATTATAAAAAGTGTTTGTGCTGATATGATATGAGCCTGATGTTCGAGTTGAACTTACGTTCGACTCGAACATCGGGTGTTCGCCTGTTCACCAAATAGCGAACAATTTGGGGTGTTCGCTGCAAATTCGAAAGCCGCGGAACACCCTTTAAAAGTCTATGGGAGAAATCAAAAGTGCTAATTTTAAAGGTTAATATGCAAGTTATTATCATAAAAAGTGTTTGAGTACCTGGGTCCTGCCCCAGGGGACATGTATCAATGCAAAAAAAGTTTTAAAAACGTCCCTTTTTTCAGGAGCAGTGATTTTAATAATGCTTAAAGTGAAACAATAAATAAATAAAACTTGTTTTACGTCACCACTTTCAGACCAATCAGATTTTCCAACAACTTTGTGTGACCGTGTGTATGCAAGACAAGTTTGAGCCAACATCCGTCTGAAATAATCCATGGATTTTGTTGTCGGAATGTCTGATCAATGTCCAATTGTGTGTACAGAGCATAACTGGGAAAAAGAACTTGACTCAGTACACTCTCCCAAACAGTGGCAAACCGCCATCCAATCTAGCTTCCGCTATTCCCACTGTATTAATCATTGGTATCAAATGCTCAAAACTCTTCACAGATCTTATCTCACCCCAGCTAGACTATCTTTAATGGCTTCAGCTCCGGAAGATTTTACCCCCTTCCTGACCAGAGCACTTTTTGCGATACGGCACTGCATCGCTTTAACTGACAATTGCATTGACAATCACTTTTTGCACTAAATGCACCTGTGACACACACCCCTCAAGTATTTAGAGGTTGTAGGTCACCTCTTAATAAGAGCAGCTCCATACCTATCCCCTCTTTTTCACATTTCTTCTTACTTTATTTTTACTAGTAATGGCGGTGATCTGTGATTTTTATCGAGACTGCGACATTATGGTGGACACGTCGGGCAATTTTGACACATTTTAAAGACACAAATATAATTCAGCTGGTGTATAGCATGTAAAAAAAGGGTAAACATATTGTTGTTTCTCTATATAAGTAATTTAAATACACTGATGTTTGAAAAATGTTTGGTTTGGTTGTATGAATAATTCATAAGGTATAATAATATTAGGGATAAGTGTTAGATAATGAGTTTATTTAAAATCCCCATCAATTGACGTTAATAATATTATAATTATAAATATATTTTACTTAGATGGAAATATATTTAAAGTATTGAATGTCTTGTTGGTGTTACTGTAATTTGTTTTCCACTTCAAAGGTCTGGCCTTTTGTTTTCCCTTATCACATGGGTGGTAAAGAGCAGTCTTCTTTAAATCCTCCAGTCAGGCTTTGCCCAATATACATTTGCTAGGTACAATGACCATTTAGGGCACATTATATTAGCCACAGTACAGAAAGGAGAGGGCAATAGAATGCGTTTAACCAAGCCGTGTAACACACAGCAGTCAGCAGGACCAGACAACCTTGAGTTGAGAGGTAAACTAACTCCATATTTTTACATTGTATTGTAAATATGGTTTTGTGTATAGTTTGTAAATATAATATAAGCCAGGGGACTTATATTGTACAGCGTGTTGTAAATACCATTTAGTGTGTAATTTGTATGTATTCAGTAACCCTATCAATAAATGTGTAATGGATGGAACTACCTCTTTTGTGGAAGAACTCTCAGATCTAGCTGTGTATATGTAAATAGGGCTACAATGATTAAAGTGTATGTATATATACTTGTAAACTAGGTAACATGAGCCAAACTACCCTGTGTTTGGCTGAAGCAGGGTTTGGTCGAACCCAAACCCCATTGAAATAAATAAGAGCCAATTTGGTGAAATTAAAAATGCCTGTTTTCTGGCCTAATAGGAAAGGTGTAAAACATAGCATGTGGATAGCATGTGGGTGATCACCGCCCTGCGGAACATGTACCAGTGCAAACACAATTTGAAAAATATCTGTTCAGTCAGAAGTGATTTTTAAATGCTTAAAGTAAAACATGAAACATTCCCAATTCCTTTAAATAGCAACCCTGGGTGCCTCAACCCTGCTTGTGAGGTGAGGGGGCACATCTCTGAGATGTACAGAAAGTACTGCAGCAGCACTAACATTTACAAAGGAAAACATGTTTTAAATGACCTGCAAATGACACTTCATTCCCAGCTTCTTAAAAAAAAAACAACACACCCCTCCAAGGGTCTGCTGTGTATTTTGAGGGACCTTTGGTGGGGTCTGTGTCCTGTTTACCTGTTTAAACTGTGTCATATATTTTTCTTTGTAAATATCACTTTTGGTGTTGCACAGCCTATGGCATGAATGAATAAAAAATTGCAATCCGCCAAAATACATAAAAGATCCCTTTGAGTATGGATTTTAAGGGAGTACCTCACGCAAAAAAACAAAAACAAAAAAAATTGGTGAGGTCCCCTTAAAAATCCACAATAGACCCTAGATCTGTGTATGTAGCCTGGGGACTCTGTGGATACTGTACCCACCCTATATGAACGAGTATGGATTTAAAAATACCCCTTCTCATTCACAAAAAAAATGTAACCTAGAAATAAAGACACCCAAACCGGAAAGAAAGCAATGGACCAGGTGCACATGACCCATCTGAATGCTGCTCATAGATAAATGGCATCTCCCTGAGTTGTCATTAGCTATGCAATGAGAGATGCGGGGATGGTGGTGACATTATTGACCAAATATGGCCATGCCCATATTTGGTCAATGTTTTTGACTATTGCTGTCACTGCTATCCCTGCCACTTTGCTTACAAGGTGGGAATTCCCAGTGATGTCAGCAGTTTCTAGTAGGGATGGGCCAAATGGACCCCTTTTTGGTTCTCACCAGAACTTTCGAACACCGCGAAAGTTCGGACCCAAATAACGAACCAGATTAAAGTCAATGGGACCCAAACGTCAAAAAACAAAAGTGCCTTTTTGAAGGTTTATATGCAAGTAATTAGGCATACAATGGTTAGAGGGGTCCGGGTCCTGCCTTGGGGGACATGTATCAATAAAAAAAAAGTTTAAAAAACGTCATTTTTAAATGAGCAGTGATTTTTTTTTTATTTCTAAAGTGAAAGCATAAAAAATGAAAAATTCCTTCCAATATAGTGCCTGGGGTCCCCTTAGTCTACTTGTAAAGTGGAAGATCTGTACCATGTCTAGAATCTGCTGCAGCAATAATTGCATTTATAAAGCCAAAAAAATGTAATTTTCCCTGCAAGCTGCCTTTATTTTGCTCAGAAACAGCTTGGGAGCCAGTGTGTATGATGAGGCCACAATGTAGTACACTGGGAACAAGATTAGAGATTTTTTGGATACATTTTGGTGTCACTTTCACTTTGGAAAGAAGTAACGGGTGTGTAAAAATTGGTCTTTGAGTGTTGTGGCGCCTTCCCACCCTAACCCTATAGAGGTAATCTTAATGAAAGCAAGAATTGACTTTGCTGTAAAAAATTGCAATGATATGCACCTGTCAAACAGGTGCAGAAAAATTGGTCATTGGGTGTCGGTGGCTCCTTCCCACAGTAACCCCTTTAGAGGTACTCTGGATGAAAGCAAGAATTGGCCTTGCTGTAAAAAATTGCAATGATATGCACCTGTCAAACATGTCCAGAAAAATTGGTCTTTGGGTGTCGGTGGCGCCTTTCCACCATAACCCTATAGAGCAGGGATATGTAATTAGCGGACCTCCAGCTGTTGCATAACTACAAGTCCCATGAGGCATAGCAAGACTCTGACAGCCACAAGCATGACACCCAGAGGCAGAGGGATGGTGGGACTTGAAGTTCTGCAACAGCTGGAGGTCCGCTAATTGCATATCACTGCTATAGAGGTACTCTTGATGAAAGCAAGAATTGGCCTTGCTGTAAAAAAATGCAATGATATGCACCTGTCAAACAGGTGCAGAAAAATTACTCTTTGGGTGTCGGGGGTGCCTTCCTATCGTAATCCTGTAGTGGTGCTCTTGATGAAGGCAAAAAAAATTGCAATGATATGCACCTGTCAAACAGGTGCTGAAAAATTGGTCTTTGGGTGTTAATTGTGCCCATGAAACCTATACCAAAACCATTCTTCCAGATGAAATGATTGAACACCCTCAAAGCTAGGCAGCCTCAAAGTCCTGCAGAGATTCCACATCCCAAAAAGACTTAATCAGTGACATCAGGCATCAGGGGCTTCATAGCTGGTAATCCAGGACTGATTCATTTTTATAAAAGTCAAACGGTCCAAGGAGTCTGTGGACAGACATGTTCTATGATCAGTAACAAAACCTCTTGCAGCACTGAATGCCCGTTCTGAAAGCACGCTGGATGCAGGGCAGCCCAACAACTCAATAGCATACTGGGCAAGTTCTGGCCAGTGGTCTATTCTCATGACCTAATAAGTCAGTGGAGCGACAGCTGGAAAGCTCTCCATCTCTGTTTTGGCCCCGAGGTAATCGTCCACCATGTGATGCAGATGCTGCCGATGGGATGTGGGTAGCAAGGACTAAAAAAATTCTGAAATGCCTCACTTAGGCGGACACCTGCTCCAACGGTCCTTTTGCAGGCTTTGAAGTATGAGGTTGCCCATGCACCTCAAATTTGCAGAGGCTTGAGAAGCAGACTCCTCTGGGTCACTCAGGATGACAGCATCTGGAACTTCCTCCTCCCAGCCATGTAGTACTCCCAAGGGTTGGGGTTGGAAAGCCATCGCTTACAGAATGATGCATGTCTTCCTCTTCTTCAAAGTCTATGAAAGTGCCAGAATCCTCATCCTCCTGTGTGTTCTGTGACATAGGAATGATGGTGTCTGGATAAAGTGGGCCTTGAGAGGAAAGGAAGTCCTCCTCTTCCTCCTGCTGCTCTGCTTCCAATGCCCTGTCCATAATGCCACGCAGAGTCTGCTCCAGCAGGAACACAACAGGGATCATGTCACTGCATGCACTGTCACGGCTCACCATCCTTGTGGCCTCCTCAAATGGTGACAATACAGTGCATGCATCTTTAATGATCAGCCATTGGCATGAGGAAAAAAAGCCATGGTGGCCTGAGCCTGTCTATGTGCTGTACTTGCACAGGTACTCGTTGATGGCCCTTTGCTGCACGTATAGCCGCTGCAGCATTGCCAAAGTCGAGTTCCACCTGGTGGGCATGTCACAAATCAGGCGGTTTACGGGCAGGTGGAATTCCCACTGAATTTCAACCAACCGAGCACTGGCTGTGTATGACCGCCTGAAATGGCTACAGACTCTTCTGGCCAGCTTTAGCACATCTTGCAACCCTGGGTACATATTTAGGAAACGCTGCACCACCAAATTGTGGACATGTGCCAGGCATGGCACATGTCAACTTTCTCTGTCTAAAGGCGGACAGGAGGTTTGAGCCATTATTGCACACCATCGTTCCTGGCTCCAGCTGGCATTGTGTGAACCACCTCTGGGCCTGTCCCTGCAGAGCTGCAAAAATCTCTGCTCTGGTGTGGTTCCTGTCCCCTAAACACACCAGCTGAAGCACTGGATGGCACCTTTTAGCCTGACTCATGGAATAGCCCTTTGAACGCTTAGGGGGTACCTGATGTTCATAGGACAATTCAGCAGAGGAGGGCATGGAGGTGGCAAAGGAGGAGGGGGTAAAGTTCACAGATCTGGCATCATCACCACCAGCTGTATGGAGACATGGGGGCACAACAAGCTGCAGCACCAAGCCTGGTATTGCATCCTTTCAAGTTCCAAGCAGCGTTACCCAGTGTTTTGTGAACAAAATATATCGTCCCTGCCCATGCTTGATGGACCACGCGTCAGCAGTAAGGTGGTTTTTACGGCTGACTGCTTTGCCCAACGATGCCAGAACATTTCCTTCCACATGATGGTAGAGAGATGGAATGGCCTTACGTGAAAAGTAGTTGCGACTGGGAACCTGCCATTGTGGTACAGCACATTGTGCAAATTCACGGAAGGGGACAGAATCCACCAGGCTGAAAAGCAGAAGCTGGAGAGCCAACAGCTTTGACAAGCTTGCATTTAGACGCCTGGCATGTGGGTGGCAGGGACTATATTTTTTTCCCTCTGCAGCAGGTGGGGCAGAGAAATTTGCCAGTTACAGTCTACAGCTGGTGGTGTGCTGCTGGCAGATGTGCTGCTAGGACCTGGGACACCCTATGCTATACCATCAACCCTTTCAGTGGAGGCTGCTGAGAATTAATGACTCGGTATAGCAGGAACAGACTGAAGTTGGTAAGGAGGAGGAGGAGAGACAGATTTATGCCCCTTTTGTGTGGCTTTTAAGTGCTCTTGTCAATGGGCTGAGTGGTGGGATGTTAAATGCCTTATTAAGCATGTGGTACCCAAATGGCTGGTGTTTTTCCACGTTTGATGTGCTTGAGAAACAGTTTGCAACGGTCAAATGGCCCATTTGTTCGAATGTTCGCTGAACGTCGAAACAACGAAAGTTTGGCTCATCCCATCCCTAGATTCTAGTGAAGTAGCAAGCAACCATGGTCTCTTAGAAAACAGTGACAGTGGGAAACTGTTATATACACTGTAGAAGTAGTAGAAATAGCACTTTCTTTTTGTTTAAGCATTAAACGTTTATTAGAGATCATGAGAAACGTTTACAAGTTAAGCTCAAGGAGTACAAAAGAGTACAAAAGTGTTATATCAAAAACAGGATGGTAAGGAGAGCCAAGGGCTCCCAAACATATCATAATTTTAAGGAAGTTTATAACAAACAATCATCAGGACTGCAAGTATAGTCTTGGAAAATTTCACATTAAACCTTTGGAAATTGTACCAAGAATAAAAGCAATGATAACCTTATCTTGTTGAATATGTCAGTTATCACTTTTGTTTCATTGTAATACTCTAACATATTTAGTCAGAGGGTAGTGCCTTGTAAAGAAAAGTATTGGGAAAAGGTAGGAAAATTAAACAGGATAAAGTAAATATATCCGTCACAAAAGGACAATAATACAATATATGGTAATGTAAATACAGACCTTATAATACCCAGTCTTTATCAGGTTTGTGGGTAGTACAATTACAGAGTGGCCTTTTAAAGCCAAAAGTGGTAAAATTAGCTTCCTCCATCTTTAGATTGGCTGGTTCTTAGCAAATCATATTCTTTTGAAAAACAAAAGGTAAACCACAGGGACCACATTTTGTGAAACCTTTCTACTCTGCCAGAGGACTAGGCCAAAGTTTCTTCCATCGCATATATGTTCAAAACCCTGTCCAGCCACTGCAATAGTTGGAGTCCTAGTGGTTTTCCAGAGGATCAGGATCAAAGCTTTAGCAGCATTTAGCAAGTGTTTGGTTAATGATTTTTTGTAAAGTTTAAGTGGGAAATTTGACATATGTAATAGACAACATGCTGCATTGAGCGTGAGGCTAGTTTCTGTCATTTGTAAAATTATTTCCCTGACCCTATTCCAAAATATGGTCAATAGTGGGCAGTGCCACCAAATGTGTATGAGGGTGTCCACATTGCTCCTGCACCTCCAGCAAATGCTAGAGGTCTGCGAATTCCACTTGTTCAGTTTTACTGGGGTAATATAACAATTTGTTGTTAACAGTTTGCATGCTGTTTTCTACATTTTAGTGCTGATAAAACACTTGTGAGATAAAATACATGCATTTCTCCACTGGTTATCTGTTATGTCCATCTGAAGAGCCTTCAACCAGTTTCTCCTGAATCTGTCCTCTGTGGTAGAATTTGAGTTTTGTAGCCAGGTGTAGATGTCTGAAATTGCCCTTTCAAAATGTTCACCATTTACACATACTGATTCTAATTCCATTAAAGGCCTAGAGAAATCCCTTCTTTGTATTTTGCTGTTGGTGTTGCTGCAGATTTGAAAGTAGGAACATAGTGGTAGGTGTGTAAGCCCACTGTAATTTTTTAAATCAGAAAAATCTTTGATTCGGCCCGTATGAAAGCAGTCTCCTGCTAAAAGTGGTTTGTCCAAATTTGGGTATTGAAGCGACATACTCCCCACCCCAGGGGTAAAGTCAGAATTGTCCTTTAAAGGCATCAGGGGGCTGAGTAAAGAGGATACTTTGGAATTTAAAGCATTTAAAGTTGTTTCTATCATTGGGTGCTGCTTTAGGTGCTGTTTGCCTCTATCTCACGGGATCTACGGAGAAAAGCGCAAAGGGATAAGGCTTAAACCTGCTTCCAATGCCACCCGATCTTTAGAATCATCAGGCAATGCCAGTCAATCACTTTAGTCAAGTGTGATGCTAGATAGTAGTTCTTGAAATCAGGTAAGCCCATTCCCCCATGTTCTTTTGATCTAGGCAGGAGTGAGAATTTGATTCTGGATTTTTTATGTTTCCATAAGATACTCAAAAGAATGGAGTGTAGGACTATAAAAAAGCTCTGGGGAACTTTGATGGGTAGTGCACGTAAAAGATATAGTAACCTGGGCAGAATAGACATCTTAAGAATGGCTGCACAGCCGAACCAGTAGAAGTATTCTGAATTCCATAATTTTAGATCCCTTTCTATTGTCTGAAGCAATGGTGGGAAATTCTGCTCATACATCGAAGACACCATTGGGGTCAGCCAGACTCCAAAGTACTTGAGCCTTGAGCCTTTTCCCATTGAAAGGGGCAGTTTTCTTTAGAAGTTCATTGCCCGATATGGTAATGTTCATAGCTTCTGATTTAAAATTGTTTATTTTGAGATTCGACACAAATCCATAGTATGTAAATGCTTTCATTAAGTTGGGTTTTGTAATATGTGGCTTGGTTAGGAAAAATAACAGATCATCTGCTTATGCTGCAATTTTGAACTCTCTGTCTAGTAGGTAAGGCGCCATTGATTTTTAGTCTGGCCGAAGGATTCTGATATAAAGCAGAAATCCATGCCATCATGTGAGAACCCAGTCAAATTTGGCCATGCTTGGCTAACATGAAGTCCCATGAAACCCTATCAAAGGTCTTCTCTGCATTCGTGGATAGGAGAAGATCCTCTATGTCTTGTGTACGGGCAGTGTGGGACAATAAGAGAGCTTTAATGATGTTACCTTTCGCCTCCCTGCCCAGTATGAAGCCAACTTGCTCTGGACCGATCAGTTCTGACAAAAGTGGTCTTAATCTGTTGGCTAAGATCTTCGCCAGTAGCTTAAGGTCTAGATTCAATAGTTAAATGGACTGGTAGCTGGAGCAGTCGGCAGGATCTTTGTTTTATTTGGGTATAACAGTGATGTAGGCAGAGAGGAAATCAGAGGGTACTTCTCGCGGTTTAGACAGAGAGTTAAGTGCTTTTGTAAGTGGGTCTTTCAAAGTATTTATAAATGTTTTGTAGTAGATGGAGGTTAGACCATCAGGGCCTGGACTTTTTCCAGACTTTAGGTCTTTAATGGCCTGCCAAATTTCTGTAGATGTGATCTGTTCCTCTAACGGAGTTATGTCTATATCTTTTAAATTATGGAGGCTACTCTTATTTAGAGTCTCGGATAACGTGAGCCCTGTCTCCTATTGTCTTGGGTGGCCTGTGTTGGGATGGAAGAATATATAATTTGGTGTAATATCTGTGAAAGTGTGGTTTCTGTGGTTACATCCAAGGAGCTATCTTGTCTCCTGATACCCATGATGTTCTTAGTGGAGTTGGGTTCCCTTAGGGCTCTAGCTAAAAATCTGCCTGTTTTGTCTCCTGCTTCATAATACATTTTCTTTTTGGAGAATAGTAGTCGTTTAGTTTTAGCTTCCAAAGTCTGTTGTAGTGTTTTCCTAGTCTCCAGCAGTTCCTCTGTTGACTATGTAGACAAAGACTGTTTATGTATGGACTCTAGTTTAAATATTTTCTCCATCAATCGTTTTGTTTCTTTTTCCTGTTCCTTTCTATTATGAGATCCCATTTTGATAAGCTCTCCCCTAATTGTGCATTTATGAGCTTCCCAAATCATCAGGGGCTCCATATCTGGGTTTTCACTAAGCTTAAAGTAGTCAGTGAGTAGTGTAGCAATCTTGGGAAGTAATGTGGGATCAGTTAATAGAGAGGAATTTAATCTCCAGGTGTTGGCCTTGGGCCTGGGAGTAAGTCTATTGTCAGCAAGATCGGAGCATGGTCAGAAATTGATTGGATTCCAATCTGGGCTCCCAAAATTTCTGCCAGGTCTCTCTTGGAGATAAACAGGTAGTCTATACGTGAGTAACGATTGTGTGGAATGGAATGTGAAATCTCTGGCATAGGATGGAAAAATCTATAGGAATCTATTAGTTGAAGGGAGTGTAAAAGGGTTTTGATTTTTTTTAAGGACCTTGTATGTGATGCATGACTTCTCAGATGAGGTATCTACCAAGGGATTCAATGGGATATTAAAATCCCCCCTCCCATTAAGGGACATCCCAAAGGCAAACCCTTTGAGTTCCCATACTACCCATTGGCAGAATGTTATATGCGCAGTATTAGGGAAGTAAACTTTCTCCAGAGTGATAGGGGAGCCTCCATACGTGCCTTATAGACAAACGTATCGGCCACTGGGGTCCTTTAAGTGATCTGTGATAGTAAAAGGGGCCTCTCTGCTCACCAGAATCAAATCTGCTTTTGATTTAGAGGTGTCATTCGTGGCATGATAAGCTTCAGTGAAAAAGGAATTGGTAATCCTTGGTACCTGGTGAGTTCTGAAATGGGTCTCTTGTAGGAATACAAAGTGTGGCCTACCTTTCTTGAGATCTCTCAAGAGAGTGGTTTGTTTCTCAGGAATGTTCAGTCCTTTTATGTTATGTGAGATTACTGTAGGGCTGCACCCTAGTGGGGAGTATGCCATCAGGAAGATTAAGGAGGAACAGTACCAAGGTCGGTTCAGTAAAATAAAGCGCAAAAACCTGTTATGCCCTGTACACACGATCGGACTTTCCAACGGAATATGTGCGATCGGAGCTTGTTGTCGGAGATTCCGACTGTGTGTGGGCTCCATCTGACTTTTTCCATCGGAATTTCTGACACACAAAGTTTGAGAGCAGGCTATAAAATTTTCCGACAACAATCATTGTCGAATTCTGACCGTGTGTGGACAATTCCGACGCACAAAGTGCCACGCATGCTCAGAATAAATTAAGAAATGAAAGCTATTGGCTACTGCCCCGCTTATAGTCCCGACATACGTGTATTACGTCACCGTGTTCAGAACGATCGGATTTTCTGACAACTTTGTGCAACCGTGTGTATGCAAAACAAGTTTGTGCCAAAATCCGTCGGAAAAAAACCCATGGATTTTGTTGTCGGAATGTCCGCTCAGTGTCCGATCTTGTGAAAAGGGCATAAGTGTTTGACTTCTTATATTGAGGATAAGAAGTAAGGAAAGGTATAGGGGAGGGGGTGGAGTTGAGAAGAAAGAGATGAAGGATAAGTGAGTAACATAGTTAGGAGTAATATCAGTACACCAGTGGCGGAATTACTGGGGTCACAACAGTCGCAGTTGCAACGGGGCCCGGCATTCCGCCTATGTGGGGGGGGCCCAGCGGGGTTGCTCTTCACACACGCTCTGAGCGGAGATCGTGTGTCATAGAACAATAGCACAGAGAGACACCGGCGGCATTAATGTTCTATTTGTTGGTCCTCTCTGACACAGATGAGAGAGGACACACAGCTGATCTCACTGCTCCTCCTTCTCCCCCCTCCCTCTCCTGTGTGCTCCGCGGGCAGTCAAGTGTGAAGCTAAGGAGCTCACATTCCCCGCGGAGCACACAGGAGAGGGGAGGGGGGGAGAAGGGGGAGCAGTGAGATCAGCTGTGTGTCCTCTCTCATCTGTGCCAGAGAGGACCGACAAATAGAATATTAATGCCGCCGGTGTCTCTGTGCTATTGTTCTATGACACACGATCTCCGCTCAGAGCTGTGCTGTCCAGCACTGATGGAATCTAATAGCATTCACTGATGAGCACTGATAGAAGGCACTGATGAGCACTGATAGAAGGCACTGATGAGCACTGATAGAAGGCCCTGATGAGCACTGATGAGCACTGATAGAAGGCACTGATGAGCACTGATAGAAGGCACTGATGAGCACTGATAGAAGGCACTGATGGGCACTGATGAGCACTGATAGAAGGTACTGATGGGCACTGATAGAAGGCACTGATGAGCACTGATGAGCACTGATATACGGCTCTGATGAGCACTGATCGAAGGCACTGATGGGCACTGATGAGCACTGATAGATGGCACTGATGAGCACTGATAGAAGGCACTGATGGGCACTGATAGAAGGCACTGATGAGCACTGTTAGACGGCACTGATGAGCACTGATGAGCACTGATAGAAGGAACTGATAGAAGGCACTGATGAGCACTGATAGAAGGCACTGATGGGCACTGATAGAAGGCACTGATGGGCAGTGATGAGCACTGATAAAAGGCACTGATGAGCACTAATAGAAGGCACTGATGAGCACTGATAGAAGGCACTGATGGGCACTGATAGAAGGCACTGATGAGCACTGATAGAAGGCACTGATAGAAGGCACTGATGGGCACTGATAGAAGGCACTGATGGGCACTGATGAGCACTGATAGAAGGCACTGATGAGCACTGATAGAAGGCACTGATGGGCACTGATGAGCACTGATAAAAGGCACTGATGAGCACTAATAGAAGACACTGATGAGCACTGATAGAAGGCACTGATGAGCACTGATAGAAGGCACTAATGGGCACTGATGAGCACTGATAGAAGGCACTGATGAGCACTGATAGATAGTACTGATGAGCACTGATAGAAGGCACTGATGGGCACTGATGAGCACTGATAGAAGGCACTGATGAGCACTGATAGAAGGCACTGATGGGCACTGATAGAAGGCACTGATGAGCACTGATAGAAGGTACTGATGAGCACTGATAGACGGCACTGATGAGCACTGATAGAAGGCACTGATGGGCACTGATAGAAGGCACTGATGGACACTGATAAAAGGCACTGATGGGCACTGATAGGAGGCACTGATGAGCATTGATAGGAGGCACTGATGAGCACTGATAGGCCACATTGATGAGCACTGATAGGCAGCACTGATAGGAGGCACTAATGTGCACTGATAGGTGACATTGATAGGTGGTACTGATGGGCACTTAAGAATACTGATAGGCAAAACTCAGGCAGTATTGATGGACTTTGATGGGCAGAATTGAAGAGTACTGATAGGTGGCACTGATGGACGCTGTTAGGCAGCATTAATGGGCACTGATAGATGGTACTAATAGGCAGAATTGATGGGCACTAATAGGCGGCATTAATGAGCACTGATAGGTAACACTTGTAGGTTGAAGTGATGGGCACTGATAGGCAGCACTGATGGGCACTGATAGATGGCACTGATGATTGGGGCACTGATTATCAGTGTAAACAATTTACTGACATTCTTGACAGTTAACAGCAGTCCTTTCCTAACACAGACACAGCGTGTGAGGAAAGGGCTGTGGCTAACCGGCAAGTCTGTTTACATGTGATCAGCTGATCACATAGTAAAGAGCCGATGTGATTGCACTGGATGCAAGTTCCAAGGGTCATGCAGGAAGCACGGTTTTGGGAGGATGTCCATGGACACCCTCCCAAAATTGGAAGCCCGGGGCTTGGATGGAAGGGGGGTCCATCATGGTTTCTTGCATCGGGGCCCTGAAGGTTCTAGTTACGCCTCTGCAGTACACTTTAGCAAATAAGTATTATTACTAAAGTACAAGGTTAGTGTGTCGTGAACCAGGGGAAAACCTAGGCCCAGGACCACTTTGTGGTGACATAGGTAGGTGGCAGCCAAGGGGTAGAAATTACCAGTATATACCAATGGTACGATATACAGTTATACTAATAATATAGATCAAATAGAAACACAGCCTGTAAAAAGCTAATAAAAATGTCATCTAATATAAATTAACCCTGAGAAGAGCTGTATAGAATAATGTTTGTTAATCGTAGGTGAGCAACCATTAATGTTTAACAGGATAGTCATTCGTCTTGCTGAGTTTACTGTCTCCGCCATTAATTCCAAAGGATATCTTGGGACCCTATGAGGCAAGAGAATATATAGCCTGGTTATAATTAAACAATGACACCTTTCAACGTAAAGTCTGCAGATGGTGCAATTACCATTGTTATTTATTCCAGCAGGTATTGTATGGGTAGGCTTTACAGATAGGTAAGTCTTAGGCCAAGCCAATCTGTAGATTAGTTCTTAAGCTTTACATGGAATAATCTCCCTTGTATTGTGGCTCAGGTTTCAGCCATTATCTCTGAACGCAGTGTGTGTATACCAAAAAAAAAAAAAAAAACATTTGGCCTGTAGGGGTCTTGTGTGGGTGGTTGCTCAACATAAACATTTCAACATAGGAATGAAGGCTTTTCCTCAATTCTGTAGATCAAGTCACATGCACAGGGGAGTGATGTGGAATAGAGCTGAGAGAGAAAACTCATAAATGTACCCATCTTCCTGGGCCCTCAGAATGGGTATTCCCAAGCTTTAGTTTCCACCGTGATTATGCTTCATTATCTTTGAGTTTGGTTTTTCAGGTGAAGAAAATGGAGTTCTTGAAGGGCTCCTTTCTACGGGCGGCAGAGTAAATTCTTGGTACCAGTCCGGAAGATCAAGTTGTCCCAAATTCAGGGCTTCACAAAAATCCGGAAGTTCTGCTGCTGTATGTAGAATATGTTGCTTACCCGCATGAGTGAAAATTAGAGCAAAAGGGAAGTGCCATCTGTATCTCAGTTCTTTCTCCCTTCATTTATCCAGCAGGGCTCTATAATTCTTCAAGGTAATCTGTGAAAGATCTTGAAATAGCATAACGGTTTCCACATTAAAAATGATGCGGTCATTTCTTCTGGCCTTGCGCATTATGTCTTATTTTAGTGGAAAATTTTGCAAGCAACATATAATATCCCTGGGGGAGGGCAGAATCAGGACCTCTTGCTCTGAGGGCCCTGTGAGTCTGTACAAATTCTCTGCATACTCTTGCTATTCCAGTAAGCTGTTAAAAACTCTCTGTAGTGCAGGGATGATTTGGTCGGTGTCCACAGATTCAGGGATCCCTCTCACTCTGATATTGTTTCTTCTACCCCTGTTATCCAAGTCCTCTAAATGCCTGTTCATTTCAATGAAATGGGAAGAATGAAGGACCACTACCTTCTCTATCCTGTGGATCACCCTGTCCCTGTATTTCCCCATCACCTCCACCACGGCCAGCTTCTCAGTGAGAACCAGCAGGTTTGAACTGAGAACTGTTATGGCTGCAGAGAAGGTAGATTTTATGTCAGCTGCAAAGCCAGACCTGTCTGCATAAGTGAGGGGTTGATCTGCATGCTTATAACCCCTACCTGTGTCCTCCGTAGTAGACTGTGAGTCCTAACTGAAGTCCTCCTCCCATTGTGCCTGCGCCATCTTGTTCCCGGCCATACTGCCTCGTGAATAAGACTGAGACTTGAACAAATCTGATATGTTCCTGGCCAAAGTGGCCACCGAGCCACGGCAGGGTCAAGATTGTGGGGTCTGGTGGAGTAATTTGCCCATTTCCAGCTCGATCGAAGCAGGGTGTCAGGCTATAGGCTGTGTTTTTACACGGAGCTCACCTAAAGTGCGCCCATCTCCGCTGCATGCCAAGCCACTGAAATGGCACTTTTATATATGATTTTTGGTTCTGGACAACATAGGGATGAACTGTCAGCTCACTACTTGTTTAAAGGGTAACTCCACTTTAGTGGGGAAAAAATAGCAAATAAAGAAAAAATAATATAGCACATATAATTGCGACATAATCATATTGTAATTGAATGTTATTAAAAATTACCTTTCCTTTTCAATCTGCAGATGCTGTCATTTTCTGAGAATGCATTGCAATATGGCTACATGGAGTTGTTCTGTACCCAGAGTGTGTACTGATTACTCCCCAAAAATGTAATTTCCTGCTTGATTGGTGATTGGTGTCCCCTGCAACAAAACTTTCATTTTTTGGAGAGATACTTTCAATAGGATCACATCTAAAGGGATGCAGGCCCAGCAGATTTCCTCATTAGTACCCTGCAGCTGCACACCTGACAGTTAATTATGAAACCACTCCCATTAGACCCACTCAGTACAGGGGCACAGACATACACACATGGATTTCTTCAGAATAACAAAAGGTAGGAATCTGCAACAAAGGTTGTTATAATCCTTGCAATGTAGTAGATCACCCTGAACACAAGTAGAGTTATGCTTTAATAATAAGTTCATGAAGGGTTTAACCCAAACTCTAGGTCCACCGAATGCCAGATCTGATCTGTTAATTTGTGCCAAACAGTTTGTGGTTACTGCAGGCATAAGTCATTCATTTGGTGGTTGTTTCATTTTGCCACTAGAAGAATGAATTACTGACCCAACCACCAGCATTTTTACATGGAAAATAAGTCTACATGTATCCTGGATGATGTTATTGTCAAATGATAATAATCAAATTTGGTCATTGACATCAGGGAACATCACTGGTTAAAAAAAACAATCCTATGGTTTGATAAAGGAGCACTTTTGACTGATCTAAAACATGTAGCCACATCCCCTCCACTTCCTGTCATCACCCAGCTGAGAGAGGTGCTGTTTAGAGCCACAGCCATCTTGCCACTTCTGGAAGCTGATGATGCGTATTTTCCAGCCTGAAGCCTGTACTTCCATCAAGAACTCTGCTTCAACCAGCAACATGCCTGCAGAGTTTGGCAGCCTCACAGTGATCCTATGGAGGTTTGTATGGGTTAGTGAGTGCATTTTTATTGTCTTTTATACTTTTTAAAATAAATCGCTACACCTACAGTAAATGGAGGCGTCCTCATGTGTTTGTTTCTTATATGTGCATTAGGATTTCAAGACTTAATCTGAGAGAATCTGCATCCATTTCACCTGGTGTTCCCTAACACTCTCCTAGACCTCTTATGTGCCCCCCTTAAATGACAGTTGGGTTCCAGTCAGCGCAATAGCTTGTTCCTTATTCATTATTTATTTCTTTAACATCACTGGCTTGCTTACATTCAGCAGCTTGCCCAAAAGCTGTAGTGAGAATCTGGCATGATTTTGATGTATTTGACAGTGTGTTGATGGGGCATTGTTCATCATGAATGATGATGGATCTACATGGCTAGTTAATGGGACTGTGAATGGATTTACACAATGGGACTTATATAAAAATAAATAACCTTATGTGTGTGATCATTTACTATGTACATTTTTTGGTGAATAATTAAAAAGGGATACTATTTCCTCTTTAATCATTAAAGCAGGTTGGCTAGATATCTAGGAGCTCCTTTATGTTAAACGGGACTCACACATACACTCGACCAAGGATAAAGGGAAAAGACCATTGTCCTCATCAATGTTTTTTAAGGTAGTTATGTTTTATAATTTTGCTAGGTATTTTTTTTAATTCGGAGGTCAGTGTGAACTTGTTCCTGACACAGGCAAAGATGTTCTATGTTTTCAGCACATCCCGGCAAACTTGTGCAGTATAGTTAAGGTGCAAAAAAGAGTAGTAGGGTTTACATCTACAGGTACTAATGTAAAAATGTACCAATTAGAAGAAGTGCAAGGGCTAAACCATATGATTGTAGACTACTTTGGGTCCAGTATAACACTCAATTTTCAATTCAGGATAATACCTGCCTTGTCTCTTCACCTGAAATTGCAGCCTAAACTACTTACCTAATGTGCAGTATTTCTTTTTTATAATATTTCTGGCTTTTTCTGTAAAAACACCCATTCCAATTTTGGTTTCCTAATAAAATATTGCCTGGTCTCTCCTTCTTAAGTGTGACCTAGCAAAACTGCTAACATAATGTGCATTATGTCTGTACAATGTTTCTGGCTTTGTTTGTGAAATAATACACTCTAATTTTGATATGTTTGCTAAAACCCCTACTTAAATGCTTACATGTAACAAGGGTGCATTAAGTATGTAATATATTTCCTGCTTTTTTCTGTGAAATAATGCACTCTATTTTTTATTTCCCTTTTAAAACTTGTCTGGTCTCTATCTTTTAAACTGTGGCCTACTAAAGCTGCTTACCTATTGTGCATCGAGATGGTACAATATTTCTGGCTATGTTTCAGTTGAAATAACACACTCTAATTTTGGTACCATAATTAAAACCTACCTTGTTTCTCCCTCTGAAATGGTATAATACACTATAATTATTATTTGATTTCTTAATAAAAACCTGCCTGGTTTGTCCCTCCAAAATTGCTGTCTACTAAAGCTGCTTACATAATGTTTATCAATTTCGTACAATATTTCTGGCTTTTCTCTTTAACAATTATATATTTTAATTTTGATTTGTTAATTAAAACCTGATTGGTCTCTCCCTATTAAAATGCAGCATATTAAAACTGCTTACATTGTGTGCTTCAACTGTACAATTTTTGTGTTTTTTTTTCTGTGAAATAGTACACTCTAATATAGATTTTTTGATTAAAACCCATCTGGTCTCTCCCTCTAAATTTGTGGCCAACTAAAGCTGATTACATATTGTGCTTTGATTCTGTACAATATTTCTGTCTTTTTTTCCTCTAAAATAACACACTCTTATTTTGACTCTTGATTAAAACCTGAATGGTTTCTCCTTCTTAAATAGGAGCCCGCTAAAGCTGCTTAAATAGTGTTTATTGAGTATGTGCAGTATTTTCATGGTTGTCACCTGAAATATTACACTCTTATTTTTATTTCATGATAAAACCTGCCAATGGTCACCTTATGCTAATACATTGTGTATCAGAGGTTGTTCTTCCTTAGTTTTGTGGGTTAGGGGGATAGGAGTTGTATAATTCAATTTTTGTTTTGTATAATTGAAATTTACAAAAGTTTAATAGAAAGATCTGATTTGAAAAAAGTGAGCATAAACATCTCATGTGGCTAGAATACATTTTAGTATAGGCATTGTTCACTCATCTTAGTTTTAACATAAGCTGGAGGAAAATAATTGATTTTGATTATGAGTCTTGAAAAGCACTAAGCTTGGGAAGCTGGATCGATACACGGATAATGAACCTTTGTTATATTCTGTAAAAAAGAGATATTAAAAACCCAGAACGGTTATGCATAAATATTAAAAAAGTACCTTCTGAAGCAGATAAGGTTACCAATAACAATAAATAAATACAATACAATAAAATGTTGTAGTATATATTTAGTAAAATACATTCAAATAAGTTAATGTAGGAAAGAAAAAACACTTTGTGCAGCATTAAATGCAGCTATTTTGTTTGGATTTCAATTCACTTTTCACATAATTGATATTTATGAGTGGTATTGTTTATTTGGCCCTTTGCAAAGCTAAATTGAAAGAACTTTTATGAAGTTATAAAAAAAAATACATGAAATATTCAAAGATAGGCACACTTTCTTAATTGAGAAACATGAAAATACGTACATAACTTTTGATTTATTGAAAGTGGATAAAACTTGGAAGGCATGAAAACAGATCCAAATCCCATGCTATGTGGTAAAGCCTAGTTAAGTTGATAGATTTTCTCATACTCTTTGATGATTATGCTCCATAGAACATTTATTTGATCGAGAAAATATTTGGTTGAGCTTTAAATTTTAACAGAGTATTTCAATAGTGACTTTGTATTTTAAGGACAACCTCATGTAGAAATGATAATTAAAATGCTTTCTGTATGTTTATGTGACATAAACAATTTTTAAACAGTATGTTGTATTTTGATTGATACAATAGAGGATTGAGTTCCTCTTGTGGTAACAAGCATGCAAAGCTCTCAATACAATAAAAGCTTATGTGTAAATAAAGAGATTCATGCACAGGACAAAAGAATAGTAAGCCCCAAACACAGTGACTGATAAAATTACTATAACATGTGTATGTGAATATTATATCATATTCCTATGATATAATATATGTATAATATATCATAGGAATATATCAAGGGAATCAGTGGTGTGACCAAATAAACATACCGTATAAAATATCAAAGTGACTCAAAGTACATAATATATAGTTTGGTATAAAAGTCTAAAGAAAGTCCAACTCGCTCATAAGAAGAAGTACTCTCCACGTGGAACCTTCACCTTCCCTCTGGGGTGCTCTCTCCCCTTGAATATTTGACTCCCACTTCAAAAGTCAAATAATGTGTATCTCTTTACATCAAGCACCTTTTGCAGGGATACGTTCCTCACTAAAAAAGAATATGTACAATACTAATAATGCCAGAATCAAGACAACAGGTGGTATTGCCAGCCAATATCATAGAATTAAGCTCAAGGGATTAGGCCAGCACGGCCCATCTCTGGACTACATGCTTTTGACACATATATAGTTCTACATACTTTGCTGTTTTCAAAAACAAGGGAGGAGCTCACCTCGGGTTCCTGAACCTGGGGACTTGGTCACAAGTTGATAAGTAACAATACATTTACCATTCTTGGGAAAGGACTATTACTTTCTGGAAAGGATTACCTATTCATTTTGCTGTTTTATTTGGGGTGTGAGAGCAAGTTTTCATAGGGACTCTTATTGGCACAGTGAGAGGGAGGTCAAGGAGGACTATGTTCTTATTGTTCCAGTGAGCCATACATCACTTTATTGGACACTTACATATATTATCATTCCACTTGCACACCTCTTCTTGACCACTGTTACCTAGCAATGCTCCCCCTTTTCTTCACAGCTACCTTCCACCCTAATACAATCATTTACTTGTACATAGTTTTTCCAATGCAGATTGGGAGAACCATTGATATCATCTCATAGCTTTCACTTTTGTGGTTTGAATTTATTCATCCTCCTTTTTGGATATCAGTTCAACCTTGATTTAACACTTGGGTCACTCTTCATAGGTAATTTAGACCTGGGGATATTATCACATGTACCACAGCATTTTGCAACTCCTGCAACTTGGGTGGAATTGCACCACCTGTCCAGAGATCGTCCTTTTGCTTTTATAGGTTCAATGCTAATGTTTGTATGATGTTTTTTAATGTTTTTTCTTATTTTTGACACCAATAAATCTCCCGCTATGTGTTCTACCACACAATGAACTGCAGCTGGCAGCTACGCTCCTCCTGTTCTTAGAATTAGAACTTGGGAATGCAAGGCTGCACCCAATGAGTTTCTTCACTAGTGTTGTCATCAGGGGAATCAGGGGTTCACACAATAAAAGCTGCATACATTCACCCAATCCAATGCAGAAGATATTGCAAGAAAGAATGTCAGATTACTTGATCCTTAGCAAGAAACATGGGGGAGTGGTCTGGTGCCGGAGCTGAATGGCCGCCTAATTCCTGAGCTCCCGTCCACTGAGGATTTCACGATCAGCACAGCCGAGCCATCTGCCACTAAACATGGGGAAAACCTCCAGGGAACCCTCCCCAGCTAGGTCCCGCTCCCCCAGAGGATCCGGATCACAAATCGGCCGCAATATCCCGGACATCTTCCGGACCCAGGTATGCGAGGCCCTGGCTTCTAATCGGGCCTACTCCAACGCCGCATGATCCTCCAGCCTCAGCCCCCTCAGGGAGAAGCCACACACAACCCCAACCCACAGCAGATGAAGCCTGTGCCCCACATCCCCTGTGCATGCAGGATCTGCGCTCTGTGGCAGAGGACATCAAAGCCACACTATCATCAGCCATCACGGATCTCAGGAGAGACGTTCAGGCAATGGCAATGCGCTTAGATGATCTGGAGGAAACAATAACCCTCCATGACACCGCCATCCAGCAACTACAGACCTCCTCTCATTCCCAAACCACACAGCTCAGGGATATCCAGAGACATGTGGAAGATCTGGACAACCGTGGCCATCGCCACAATATCTGGGTAAGAGGAATCCCTGAATCTATTGAAAATTAGCAAATCACAAAAGCCACTGTCGACATATTTAACGATCTCTTAGGTAGACCTCTTGAAACATCCATTGCATTTGAATGCTTGCATAGAGCCCTGAGACCC
Source organism: Aquarana catesbeiana (assembly GCF_042186555.1). NCBI lineage: Eukaryota > Metazoa > Chordata > Amphibia > Anura > Ranidae > Aquarana > Aquarana catesbeiana. The sequence continues at coordinate 229,930,226 of NC_133325.1, forward strand.
AGAGGCAGAGAGACTGATCCTCCTAGAGATGTTGTCTGTTGCCTCGTTAACTTTAAACTAAAGGAGGAGATTCTCCATAGGGCTAGAGACCGTCGCTCCCTACTGTATCAAGGAGCTGACATAAAGTTGTTCCAGGATCTCTCGCCCATTACCCTTCAAAATAGAAGAGACTTACGCCCTCTCCTTGACCTCCTGTGCACCAAAGGAATCCAATATCGGTGGAAATTTCCTTTCTGCCTCTCTGCTTCCTTTCAAGGCCGCACTGCAAACCTACGCCTACCAGAAGATCTCCCCGCTTTCTGTGAAGCACTGAATCTTCCACGCATTGACATGCCAGAATGGTACACCACCCTTCGTCCGCCGCACATGAGAAGATCAGCTTCCACTGACGCTATCCCAGTTTGCAATGACTTTCACATAAGATGCCACAGACACACCCCACCGAGGGAAACCATCATGTCAGACCCCCCGGAATGCCATGCCCAACAGCCCAACGGCCCCCCAGCCCACAGAAGAGCCCGCCATGAAAGATCCAACTGAACAACTCCACCCCTACCTTTCTAAGCATCTCAACACTGAAGACACCTTATCTAGAAAGGAACCTTTCTATGACACCCATCTGAGACACCCAAGATGACAAGCGCTTGTCAAAATCGGATACTTCAAGGATAACTTTTCTTTTCTTTTCCCGGTGATGGCAAGCCCTGGATGCTCCTGACCGCGCTCCGCAGAAATTTCATCCATAGCAAGTGGATACATCCCCAGCTGAACTGTAAGTCTGATGTTTCCCTTGGGAGACCCCTATGCTCTGACTGTCCCTTCCAGAAGAAATGATGGTCTCTAAGGTAAAAGATGTTTTCTTAGTGGTAATCACATACCCTCCATTAATCTGCCTAAAGCCGAACCGAAAGACTGAATTACTTTCTTAGATATATATACACATCTTTATAGATGAGGCTCTCACTCTAAATATCTTCCCGCACCTCTCCCTATGCCTTCCCCTCAACCTTCTCTACCCTTCCCCATACCACTTCCCCTCCTCAACCCCCCCACCCATATCCATCCTATCCCACCCTCCCTCCAATCCGATCTACCTCAGAAGATATTCCACATGTGAACCTCCTTGACTTCTCTGCTCACAGAAGTACCCCAAACCGAAGTTCAATACATGTTACTATTGTTCGTTCAGATTCTTCATATGGGGTGACCTTGGGGGGGTGATGTTGCACAGAGGCCATCTCCCTTCCCATAAAAGGATGCGGATCTAATTTGCGTATACCTATCCAACACCTATCCTAAAATCAGGAGAATCTGTTACTATAAACGCTCTTTAAACAATTAAGAACATTAGACATTCCACATAACTCCCCTAATGTGGCGTCTGTGCGGCCTCACCCCTCCTCTTGGTGCCTCACTTGGGAAAGATGGTACAAGAGTGTTTAAAAGTTGGAATGTATTAGAAGGCTCCTTCTCACTTGCCCTGCGATATCCTCGAAATGGAGGTATTTGATCGATTTGAAGACTCCCAAATCAAATCACACTTAATACATATACCTAACCAACCCCAGCACAAAGAGGCACTGGGCTATCTCACCTCATAACTTCTGAGATGCTAAACACTAAAGACTTTCCCTTTCCAACCCTACTTAGATTGGAATCTGCCAAAATACCGACCATAAACTGGTTGCTGCCTGACCACACACAGGTGAGATAGGGTGCTTTCCGATATGGACTCAACTAAAGTCATGTGATAAACATTCACGTAGAATATTATAAACAATTTTGATCTGTTTCACTGTTGGAGTCCTCTCCCATCCCCATTCAATTGGAGGTACAACATGCATTACTCTCAGGCAAAGAGGGTTCCATGTTATTGTTCTGGTTTCTATATCAATTTATTCTGTTTTACAATATAGAACTGATAATGTTTGTTCAATGTTGATTTAACACATTTTCTAAATGACCTTAATGAAGTGCCTCATATTTGGCTCCCATGAGTTTAGACCCACGGCTATTATGCCTAGTACCAATAAATATTGGCTCCCTCACACAATCATCAGCACGAATCTCAGTGGACGGGGGATATTGAATCTCAACTGGTGCGTTTCGACACTCTTCACCTCCCCACAAGACGGGAAAGTAAATATTCCTGTCAAACCTTACCGGATATATTTCTAATCTTAGGGTAGGTTATACATAACCTCCCTAACTCCGGCTTATCGTCTATCCTATTTCTTCCTAAATTCCAGTTTACCTACCCCATCCTCCCTCTCCCTCTCTTCCCCCTTTTCCCTCCCCCCTCTCCTTTTTTTCTCTTGTCTTTCTCCTTTCTGCCCTTCTCTCTCCTTCCTCTCCTTTCCCTTACCTCTTTACCTCACAGTCTCCGCCGCCACCACACTCTGACCAGAGCAAAATTACATCAAAACCTACTTTTCTCCAGTTCCTTCCAGTTTGCATGTGAGAAAATAACTGCCTTACACCTCACGTGCATCTGACAACATTAGGACTGAACAATAACATACTATGGCACACATACGCACCACAAAAAAACCCTCCACGCTTAAAGTAGTCTCGCTTAACACAAAGGGTCTCAAAATCCTGGAGAAGCGTAGCCAAGTCCTTGATATGATGCTTAAACTAAAGGCAAATGTAGTGTTCCTACAAGAGACACACTTTCACACAAACAAAACTCCCAAACTTATGAACCACATGTTCCCAACAGTATACCATGTCACCAACCCACTTGCGAAATCCAAAGGGGTCTCAATTTTAATTTCAAAAAACCTTGACTGGCAACTAGAGGACTCACTCATAGACACCGAAGGCAGATACATCTTTTTAAAGGGCCGACTCCAGGGGCGACCCGTGACCCTGGCCAACGTTTACAGCCCCAACCATGCACAAGTAAGCTTCTTTAGATCTATCTCATGACTACTCTCAGATTTTCACTCTGGACTGACCATCCTAGGGGGAGACTTCAGTGTCGCCCTTTTCCCAATCTTAGATACCTCCACTGGTACAGCTTCTTTACCATACTAAGCCGTCCGACAAATTAAGCTACAATTCGTACCCAGATTGAAGCGTACCCTTCACTTTTCTTTTCTGCCCCACATAATAAATATTCTAGAATTGATTATCTATTCCTGTCCCAGAAAGATATTCCCTTTCTATCCACCGCCACCATTGAACCAATGCTGCTGTCGGACCACCACCCAATTACAATGACGTTCCCAGACAAACGCACTCCCAAACACATTTGGCACCTAGACTCATCATTGCTTACTTCGGAAGAAGTAATTAAAGACATCCGTAGTTGCATACACACATTTTGCGACACACCGGACACAGCCCCACTTACCCTATGGGAAGCCCATAAACTCATTGCCCTCAAAGCATCTTGTCAAAAAGCCCAACAACAAAAAATTGCAGACCTACTTGACAAGATTAAAAATCTTGAACTTGCCCACAAACAAGTATAAGCACAACAAACTTATCATGAACTCACCCAAAACAGGAAAATCTTACGTGAAGAATTAAACCGTAAAACGCAACGCAAATTTATCCTACACCAAAAGATCTTCTACGAATTCAGCAACAAATGCGGAAAATATCGCGCTAAAGCCCTCCAGACCAGGAAAGCACATGCAAACATTCACACGATCAAAGATTCTCAAGGGAAGCCCCATATCACCCCGACAGACATAGCAGCCCAATTTGAGACTTACTACTCTAAACTCTATAATCTCCCTAACCATACTACAAACCATAATGGATCTGAAAATAGACACACTATAATCAAGTCTTTCCTCAACAAATTCTCCCCTAAACCCATAGACAAAGAGGATGGCGCTCAGCTAGAAAATCCTATTTCGGAGGAAGAACTCAAATCGGCAATCAAGCAGCTTAAAAATGGTAAAAGTCCCGGCTCCGATGGGTTTACAGCTACCTACTTCAAAGCCTTCACAGACACCCTAGTCCCACATATGATTAAGACCTTTAACTCCTTAACATCATCCACGCTCCCTTTCCATACGTTACTAGAAGCTCATATCACAGTGATCCCAAAAGATGAGAAAGACCCTACATCAGTGAGTAATTACAGGCCGATATCCTTATTAAATGTCGATGTAAAGCTGTATGCCAAGATTTTAGCCTCCCGTCTTTTACCTTTCCTACCTTCTCTGATAGGGAGAGACCAAGTTGGCTTCATACCTGGAAGAGAAGCAAGGGATAATACAATAAAAGCCCTGAATATACACCATTGGATCACAAACCACAAACAAAAGGGATTCTTTGTGTTTCTAGATGCAGAGAAGGCGTTCGACAGGCTACCTGGGAGCAGTCCTGAGACATATCGGTCTCCAAGATCGAATGTTCAATGCCATCATGTCCCTCTATACAACTCCAACCGCTACCGTGCATGTAAACGGTCACCTGTCGAACGCCTTCTCCATTGGTGATGGAACAAGACAAGGATGCCCAATTTCCCCAATTCTATTCATTCTAACCCTTCCTTCAATGTCTCAGATCCAACAACAATGTCAAAGGCTTCCTTATCGCCGATCGCACCTATAAGATGGCTACCTTCGCCAATGACATATTACTATTCCTAAGGGAACCACACATATCGATCCCAAATCTCCTAAAAGAACTAAATTTCTTTCATAATTTCTCCAATTTCAAGATTAATTTTGCAAAATCCCAGGCCCGGAATATCTCCCTCCCACAGGAAATTGCAACACAATGCAAAAGCAACTTCCCCTTTCAATAGAAGCATGACCAGATTAAATAACTTGGGATACACCTAACGGCGAACCTCTCAGACTTATATTCCAAAAACTGTCAACCCATCCTCAAAACCATTACGAACGACCTAAATAAATGGAACAATCCCCATTTTTCCTGGTTTGGAAGGACAGCAATTCTAAAGATGAACATACTCCCCCGCATTCTATATATCTTACAAACTATACCCATTAAACTCCCCCCCACTTTCTTTCAATTGTACAAACTTTTGTGTACTAGGTTCCTATGGAGACAGAAAAGACCTAGTATAGCATACGACCAGCTGATGAAACCTAAGACGAAGGGGGGCATTGGTCTCCCAGACCTCATGAAATACTATTGGGCTTGTCACCTCTCTAGAATTGTAGATTGGTCAGCGCATGGCAAATGCAAAGACTGGGTCACTCTTGAACACACATTTTCCCCACTACCACTGCGATCCTTGTCTTGGACCTTACCCAAATACACCCCGAGGAATCTAAACATTCATCCTCTTATTGCCCCGACACTCCAGTGTTTCAAAGAAACCTGCCGAAAGCTATACATTTCTTCTAATCCGAGACCCCTTACTTCGGGAAAACATAATCCAGCATTCCCACCTGGTATGTCCACCAACTTTCTGACGGACACTTGGCAACACTTATGCCCCGTACACACGTGTTGTTGGAAATTCCGACCGTGTGTGGGCTCCATCGGACATTTTCCATCTGATTTTCCTACACACACAAAGTTGGAGAGCAGGAGATAAAATTTTCCGACAACAAAATCCGTTGTCGGAAATTCCGATCGTGTGTACACAAATCCGACGGACAAAGTGCCACGCATGCTCAGAATAAATAAAGAGATGAAAGCTATTGGCCACTGCCCCGTTTATAGTCCCGACGTACGTGTTTTACGTCACTGCGTTCAGAACGATCGGATTTTCCGACAACTTTGTGTGACCGTGTGTATGCAAGACAAGTTTGAGCCAACATCCGTCGGAAAAAATCCTAGGATTTTGTTGTCGGAATGTCCGAACAAAGTCCGACCATGTGTACGGGGCATTAGAGGTTCTAGCCCATCACTACTTCCAATTGGGTACACATCTAGAGCGTTCTGCCCTACCAGCTAATGCAAACGATAATGCCTTTCCACTCTGGACATACTTCCAGATCAGGCATTTCCTAAAAGAAATTGACCGTGCTTTCTCCATCTCTCGTAAGCTCACACCATTTGAACAGCTTTGCTCTCACTCTACACCCCAGCAACATATGATCTCAAACATTTACAATATATTCTCCTCTGGAAGTTCAATGAAAACTAACAAAGCTTGTTTATGCTGGGAAAGAGACTTACAAACAGAAATGACAGAGGCACAATGGGAACACATCTCTATGATAACATATAAAGGCTCCCTTAATGTCTCGATCCAAGAAAATAATTATAAAATTTGAATGCGCTGGTACAGAACCCCAGTAATTCTCGACAAATATAACCCTGCCCTTTCTGACAAGTGCTGGAAATGTACCAGGGAAACAGGTATTTTAGAACACATATGGTGGTCCTGTCCCCTAATGCAGCCATTCTGGACCCAAATATGGGAATTAACTTCACAAATCTCTACATACATTCTAGAACACACCCCAACACAATTCCTCCTTCACCACTCGGACATACCGACCCACCAGTACCGCAAAACACTAATACCACCTCTATTAAATGCAGCCAAATTGTGTATCCCTCTTCATTGGGGAACAACCCATGTCCCTATCATCCCTGAATGGCTCAAACGAGTAGAAAAAATTGCAGAAATGGAGGAACTAATCTCCATAGCCAAAGATTGCCCAACCAAATTCTCACACACTTGGGCCTGTTGGACCCACTTTCGTACCACAGATCAATACAAAGGATTGACCAACCAAACTCAAACAAACCACACACCCCAGGACGATGGCAACTCTTAATAACTTTTTTGCTACATTCACAAGCCAAGCTCATCAAAACACGAGACAATTGGCCTCCCTCACCTAAACAAGGGAAGATTGAGGGAGGACCCTTATCAATTTATCTAAACATAAACCCAAATATCTACAAACCAGGCATCCTTTCTCACATTACTCCAATCCTTCGGAAATGGTGGCGGAGACTGGGAGGTATCCCAAACCTCACCAATCCCCCCTTCCCTCCTCCCCTCCTTTCTTGCTTTCTCTTTCTTCTCTTCTCTTTCCCCCCCTCCTCTTTGTCCCTTTCTTCTCCTATCTACTTGGGTTTACACCATAAACCAGTTCCCCCTTCTGGCAGAATCCCATTTTTCTAAACACTGATATTCAACCGACTTTAGCTGCTTAGATTCTAGATGGAATTAAGTACCCAAAGTTAGCTTTTACCACACGATATAGCAAGTCTTCGATTCTATCCATGAAACACACCCAAACATACTTCGATATCAGACAGAACTAATGGTACTGTGTTCAACATAATTATTTAACAGATCAATCATAACCATATCTCATGTTTTATATGTTCACTATATCGACCTAAGCTTAAAAATGTTTTATAACCATTACTGCTTGTTAGTTTTGAATACCGCTACTGTTAAATATTTTGTATTGCCTCAATCACCTTGTCTAAATGCAATGTAAACCTTATTTTATTTACCAATAAAATATTAAGGAAAAAAAGAAACATACCTGCTGTTTGGGAAAGTGTTCCTTCAAAGCACTACATAACAAAAATGATCAGCATGCACCAGATTCAATTTAAAGGATGTCTTTATCCTAAACCATAGCAAACTTCCAAATAAAGGTTAAATAATGGCATGGCCAATAACTGCTCCACAAGAAATTCCACCTTAGTCAATGCAGTACATTTCTGCATTCTTGAATAATGGCTGATTATCAAGTAGTATAGTCAAGTTTTTCTGAATGACTAAAACCTGTTGCGTTAACTGAAAAACGAACCCAGTATGTTACAACATTTAATATATTCTAGATTATAGGGTGATTTAAATCTACTGCTTTTTAAGTACAGCCTTGGGTTTGATCATAAAGGAATAGGATTAATTATGAACTAAACACTGGCTATTTAATAGTGCCAGATGAAGTATACACTATATTGTCAAAAGTATTGTGACACCTGACTTTAAACGCATGTGAATTTTAATGGGATCCCAGTCTTAGATCGTAGGGTTAAATATTGAGTTGGCCCACCCTTCACAGCTTTAACAGCTTCAGCTCCTCTTTGAAGGCTGTCCAGAAAGTTAAGTGTGTCTATGGGAATGTTTGACCATTCTTCCAGAAGGGCATTTGTGAGGTCAGGCACTGATGTTGGATGTTCATCCCAAAGGTGTTCTACCGACTTCAGATCAGGACTCTGTGCAGGCCAGTCAAGTTTCTCCACCCTAAACTCGCTTATCCATGTCTTTATGGACCTTGTTTTGTGCACTGGTCCAAATCATTTGGTAGAAGGGGATTATGGTGTTTTTCAGGGGTTGGACTTGACCCCTTAGTTCCAGTGAAGGGAACACTTAAGGTGTTAGCATACCAAGACATTTTGGACAATTTCATGTTCCCAAGTTTGTGGGAAGAGTTTGGAGATGACCCCTCCCTGGTCCAACATGACTGGGTACCAGTGCAGAAAGCAAGATCCTTAAAGACATGGATGAGCGAGTTTGGGGTGGAGGAACTTGACTGGCCTGCACAGAGTACTGACCTCAACTCCATACAACACCTTTGGGATGAATTAGAGCAGAGAATGCAAGCCAGGTCTTCTCATCCAACATCGGTGCCTGACCTCACAAATGCACTTCTGGAAGAATGGTCAAACATTCCCATAGACACACTCCTAAATCTTATGGGCAGCCTTCCCAGAAGAGTTGAAGCTGTTATAGCTGCAAAAGGTGGGCCAACTCCATATTGAACCCTATAGAATAAGACTGGGATGCCATCAAAATTCATGTGCGTGTAAAGGCAGGTGTCCCAATACTTTTGGTAATATAGTGTATATCTTGTATTGAAGCCTACAGAAATTAAGATCTCCCAATATTTAGAAATGCTATCATATGGAATTTGTTTCATACTGCTGTAATTATTCTATGTGATTGTTATGTTACATATTGAGTTTACTTTAAATATGCAGATTACAGACGTCTTTATATTAGTACAATTTAACAGCTTTTGAATCTTTTGACCAGAGGCATTTTTTGTTTGATTATCCCTTTCATGACTAAGCCTATTTTTGAAATTTGGTGTTTACAAGTTAAAATCCATATTTTTTGCTAGAAAATTACTTAGAACCCCCAAACATTATATATATTTTTTTAGCAGAGAATCTAGAGAATAAAATGGAGTTTGTTGCAATATTTTATATCACACGGTATTTGTGCAGCGGTGTTTTAAATGCAAATTTTTGGAAAAGGGACACTTCCACGAATTTTTAAAAATCCAAACAGTAAAGTTACCCCAATTTTTTTGTATAATGTGAAAGATGATGTTACGCCGAGTAAATAGATACCAAACATTTCAGGCTCTATAATTGCACACACTCGTGGAATGGCGACAAACTATGGTAGCTATGAATTTCCATAGACGATGCTTTAAATTTTTTTTTATGGTTACCAGGTTAGAGTTACAGAGGAGGTCTAGGGCTAGAATTATTGCTCTCGCTCTGACGATCGCGGCGATACCTCACATGTGTGATTTGAACACCGTTTACATATGCATGCGCGACTTCCGTATGCGTTTTCTTCGCTGCGTTTATACTTAAAAAAAAATGTTTTTTTTTTACTTTTATTGCTGTCACAAGGAATGTAAACATCCCTTGTGACAGTAATAGGTGGTGACAGGTACTCTTTATGGGGGGAAGGGGGGTCTAAAAGACCCCCCATCCCTCCTTTACACTTCAAAGTATTCAGATCGCCGAAAACGGCGATTCTGAATACTGTGTATTTTTTTTAATTCGGCGCCATTGGCAGCCGAGTAAACGGGAAGTGACGTCATGACGTTGCTTCCGCGTTTACATTGAGTAAGGCTGGAACGAAGCCGCCCACGGCTTCGTTCCAGCCCGCCCACAGCCGCCGGAGGCAGATGATTGGACACGGGGCCTCCCGATCGCACGGGAGGCCCGGTAAGAGCAGCGGGGGGGGATGTCCCCTCCTGCTCCTCCGGTATAACAGCCGAGCGGCTTTTAGCTGCATCGGTTGTTATATACGGGTAGCCGCTCGCCCGCTCGAAACAACGGTACCGGGATGATGCCTGCAGCTGCGGGCATCATCTCGGTATAACCCCGAAAGCTGAGTACGCAGATGTGCGTACGGTCGGCGGGAAGGGGTTAAACAATAAACAATAAAAAGTGTAACTTTTCACAACTGTGTGTGCATACTGTATATTCTCTCTGCAAAGCCTATACTAAAAACACAGACAATGCATTGTACCTTCAGACGCCATAGCCATAGTTCAGAAATGTATCCAACATTAAGAGATCCTATATAAACAAACAAACAAAGTTAACCATCTCATCTCCGGAAGGCTTTACCTCCTTCATGACCAGACCAGTTTTTGCTATTTAGCACTGCACTATTTTAACTGATAATTATGTGGTCATGCAACGCTATACTCTTAACAAAATTGGAATCTTTTTTTAAACACAAATAGAGCTTTATTTTGGTGGTATTTGATCAACACTGGGTTTTTTCTTATATAAATGAAAAGACCAAAAAAAAAAACAATATTTTTTACTTTCTGCTATAAAACATATTTAGCAAAAAAAAATTAAAAAATCAAATTTCTTTATAAATTTAGGCCAACATGTATTCTGTTATATGTCTTTTGTAAAAGAAAAATACCAATAAGTGTATATTGATTGGTTTGCATGAAAGTTATAGTGTCTACAAACTATAATAAAGTATACATTGGATTTTTTTATACTACTAATGGTGGTGATAAGCAACTTATAATGGGACTGTGATAGTGCTAAGGGCACTAACTGATGCTGGGTGAAAACTGACTAACTGACACTGACATCACCAATGACTAATACAGTGATCAATTATAATAGTATACACTGGCACTGTACTAATGACACTGGCTGGGAAGGGGTTAACATCTAGGGTGATCAAAGGGTTAAATGTGTGCCTAACATTGTGTGCTGCTTTTTACTAAAGATATCTTTGTTTCTTACCCCTGCTTTGCAGGGATAGGAAACAGAGAGATTGTTCCCTCTGTACAGAACCTTGTGTTGACTGCCAACACATGGCTCTGGGCTGTGATTGGACACAGCTGATCAGCAGGTCCCAGCCATTAATCATTGGCTGGGACCTGCTGACAGACTCCCGCTGTGCACAATCACAGCGGGTGTCATGGGGGGCGCACATTCTGGATCCAAAGAGTCCCTGGGTGGTGCAGGCAAGTATTTGAACAAGCTGATAGCAAGATAATAAGTAGCAGGTTAATGCACATATCTTTGCATGGTAAAAATCAGGCACGCACCCCTTCTTTCTAGTTTTGAAGACCTTTATACAGGGCTTTCTCTTTGTATGTTTTACCTTTTAATCCATAGCATTACCAAGCCATTTTTCAAATTTTATACTTATACTTTATACAAATTTTATACTTATACAAAGTATACAAATGTATACTTTGGCTGACAAATACTTTGTTACTGTGATGGAACTAGAGCTGGCTGGTGGCCAGGAAGCTTTCTTAACTCTCACGCAATGATCATTGTGTGAGAGCAAACCGTGATTCCTGATCACTGGCCGAAAACTGAGACATGGCTGCTAACTGCAGCCTGTGCTTACTTTCTTTAATGCTGTAATTGGTTACAGCTCTCACGTGGTATAGCCTCTCTCTCACTGTCTTTGCATTTTTTGCCTGTGACCTGCTGTGCTCGATCACAGATTGATCGCAGGACTGTGTGCACACAAGTATGTACAGGAGCACTGTTTCCGAATGATGTACAGTATCTCATAAAAGTGAGTAGACCCCTCACATTTTTGTAAATATTTTATTGTATCTTTTCATGTGACAACACTGAAGAAATGATACTTTGCTACAATGTAAAGTAGTGAGTGTACAGCTTGTATAACAGTGTAAATTTGCTGTCCCATTGAAATAACTCAACACACAGCCATAAATGTCTAAACCGCTGGCAACAAAAGTGAGTACAACTCTAAGTGAAAATGTTCAAATTGGGCCCAATTATCAATTTTCCCTCCCCGGTATCATGTCACTCACTGTTACAAGGTCTCAGGTGTGAATGGGGAGCAGATGTGTTAAATTTGGTGCTATCGCTCTCACTCTCTCATACTGGTCACTGGAAGTTCAACATGGCACCTCATGGCAAAGAACTCTATAAGGATCTGAAAAAAAGAACTGTTGCTCTACATAAAGATGGACTAGGCTATAAGAAGATTGCCGATACCCTGAAACTGAGCTGCAGTGCGGTGGCCAAGAACATACGGTGGTTTAACAGGACAGGTTCCACTCAGAACAGGCCTCGCCATGGTCGACCAAAGAAGTTGAGAGCACGTGCTTAGTGTCATATCCAGAGGTTGTTTTTGGGAAATAGACGTATGAGTTCTGCCAGCATTGCTGCAGAGGTTGAAGGGGTGGGGGGTCAGCCTGTCAGTGCTCAGACCATACACTGCATACTTCATCAAATTGGTCTGCATGGCTGTCATCCCAGAAGGAAGCCTCTTCTAAAGATGATGCACAAGAAAGCCTGCAAACAGTTTTATGAAGACAAGCAGACTAAGAACATGGATTACTGGAACTATGTCCTGTGGTCTGATGAGACCAAGATAAACTTATTTGGTTCAGATGTGTCAAGCGTGTGTGGTGGCAACCAGGTGAGGAGTACAAAAACAAGTGTGTCTTGCCTACAGTCAAGCATGGTGGTGGGAGTGTCATGGTTTGGGGCTGCATGAGTGCTGCCAGCACTGGGGAGCTACAGTTCATTGAGGGAACCATGAATGCCAATATGTACTGTGACATACTGAAGCAGAGCATGATCCCCTCCCTTCAGAGACTGGGCCATAGGGCAGTATTCCAACATAATAACGACCCCATACACACCTCCAAGACAGCCACTGCCTTGCTAAAGAAGCTGAGGATAAAGATGACGGACTGGCCAAGCATGTCTCCAGACCTAAACCCTACTGAGCATCTGTGGGGCATCCTCAAATGGAAGGTGGAGGAGTGTAAGGTCTCTAACATGCTCCAGCTCCATGATGTCATCATGGAGGAGTGAAAGAGGTCTCCAGTGGCAACCTGTGAAGCTCTGGTGAACTCCATGCCCAAGAGGATTAAGGCAGTGCTGGAAAATAATTGGGCCCAATTTGGACATTTTCATTTAGGGCTGTACTCACATTGTTGCCAGCGATTTAGACATTAATGGCTGTGTGTTGAGTTATTTTGAGGGGACAGCAAATTTATACTGTTATAAAAGATGTACACTCACTACTTTACATTGTAGCAAAGTGTAATTTCTTCAGTGTTGTCACATGAAAAGATATACCGTATATATTTGAGTATAAGCTGAATTTTATGCTGAAAAAGCTCCCCTTGGCTTATACTCAAGTGAGAGTCTCCTGCTGTGTCATGCAGTCTGTTCGGCGGCCGCCCACTGTAACAAAGCCCTGCCTCCTCCTTGTCCCTGATAGACGGAACATTGAACACTGATACAATGCTGGGAAACTGAATCAGTGTTCCATTTATCACGGACGAGGAGGAGGCGGGGCTTTGTTACAGTGGACGGCCACCGAACAATTAAGACTGCAGTGCATAACACAGTGGGAGATACCCGCTGTTTGTAATCAAAGGTACAGGTGGGCACAGTGAGGCTGCAGATGGGCACAGTAAGGCTGCAAATGGGCACAGTGAGTCTGCAGATGGGCAAAGTGAAGCTGCAAATGGACACAGTGAGGCTGCAGATGGGCACAGTGAGGCTGCAAATGGGCATTGTTTACCAGTAGCAGCTGCATTTCCCACCCTAGGCTTATACTCGAGTCAATACGTTTTCCCAGTTTTTTTGGGTAAAATTAGGCTGCTTATATTTGGGTCGGCTTATACTCAAGTATATACGGTAATAAAATATTTACAAAAATGTGAGGGGTCTACTGAGATACTGTACATTTACATTGTTCCAGAACAATAGGGGAGCAGATAAACCATATATGAATAGTGTTCCATCCACAGGAGGTTAAATAGCTACAATTTATAATAAACAGTGACAATCATTCTGTACCGCATTCTTTTTTATTCAAACAGTATATATAAGCCCTAACAATAAATTTGTTTTATTTCCCCCTTTTTATGTTCTTTACATGTACCATTGAAAACATTTTGTTTTACAGCATCTATTCACTAAGTACAAAAATATCCTGCCTAGACATATATTTGTAAGCTAATAACATTAATTATCCTCCTGTGCTGTGTTTTTTAGTTTGTATTGTTCCCAGAGGTCTCTGTGGACTGCAGAACACCTTGCTCCTAAAGTGGTTATAAAGCTTCATTTTTAAAAAAAATAAAAACAACAGACGTGCCTATAATTACCTGCTTTGTGGAATGGTTTTGCACAGAGCAGCCCCAATCCACTTCTTCTGGAGTCTGCTGCCGGCGCCCCAGGCCACTTTCCCTGGGGGCACTTGTGCGTGCTCGCGAGTCCTGCTGCTGCATTCATTGACACAGAAAGCGGGACTCAGCCCCATCTCCTGATCCTGTGTCACCAGATTTGATTGACAGCAGCAGGAGCCAATCACTCCTGCTGCTATTAACCTACCAAATGAAGAGAGAGACAGCGACCAGAGCTGCTGCGCTTGTGTACATTGCTGGATCGAATGGGCTCTCTTAAGGAAAAGGGGGAGTCTGGGGTGCAGCTGCAGCACAGAAGGTTTTTCACCTAAGGCTTTAGAACCACTTTAAGCTATGGGAAGCAGTAGGTGTCTTTTAACCCTGTCCTAGGTTGACAACACTGATACTTCATAGATTTAGTATGGTAAATAAACATTGTCACCCGAGCATAGGAAGAGTGTAACTAGTGGATCACTAGGTGAAGATACATAAAAAAAGAAAACTAATAAAGACATCACAGTTAAGGTCTGGTGATCTAAAATACATTTTTGTTCTTGGGTTTAGATATGCTTAAAGTCCATTACATATTTAAGTGGGGGTTAATAGTAAATACCACATTTTTTTCAAAATAAATACTTTTACATTTTTAGTAAAAAATCAATCATTATAGGGGTCACTATATTATGACATCTAATACTACTCTGTACCACTAACATGTGACAGCTGGGTGGCTTGTTCTTTTCCATTTGGCTTTTTACTACAAAATAGCAAAATAGTTGGCTTGTTTTCATCATGGGAATAAAAAAGGACAGAGCTTTCCCATTGCCTTGCCAATTTATAAAACTGTGAAAACAACTTGTGCCAGCTAACAAATGCCATGTATTTTTAGACCTAGATGCTGGTTCTTGTTTACTGTTCTAGACAGGAAGTCCATAGAAGACAAAAGAGTCATAATACAGTTAATATTAAACATTTAACTGTTTAATTTCTTTACTTAAAATTGTCTGAAAAAAACTTAAAGCACCAGTCACCAAGAAATGAGTCCAATAGTAGCCTCAGTATGTGCTAGAAAATAACAAAACTAAGAAATAGTTTTTCTTAGTTTTGTTAATTGCTGGCTGGAGTTAAGAAAATAAAATAAAGTTACTAAGCCTAGCAACTAGCACTTTTATAAGACTGTAAATAACTACATATTTATGATGACACTGAAGAAATGACACATTGCTACAATGTAAAGTATTGAGTGTACAGCTTGTATAACAGTGTAAATTTGCTGCCCCCTCAGAATAAATCAACAAACAGCCATTAAAGTCTAAACCACTGGCACAATGTAGACTACACTTTCCTTGCTAAAAAACATTATTTGTTATCAAGCTGTTATGGGTAAAGTTTCACTTTAATGCTAATATTAAAATATATGCAAAAATAACTGCTTCATGCCTGAAAGACATCCTTACTCTATTGGTACATCCCAATCAAGTAGTGTTTGTGAAAGGCCGCCAAACATCCAATTGCACCAAATGTATTCTGGACTTAATACAATGGTACAAAAGTGGTTGTTCCTATCACTGATGTAGAGAAGGCTTTCAACATGGTACATTGGCAGTAACTGAAAGAGGTTTTTCAAAAATTTGGATCAACAGGTTTTGAAGGTGGAACACAAAATTGGCTTATACAGTATGCTGATGATGTTATATTTTCCCTAACTGATCCATTAGCATCCCTTCAAGCAGTCAATAAATTACAATTCAGACACATTTTTCCCTATAAGGTCTTCTAAATCTCAAATAGTAGTAATTGCTATATCGGAACATCTGAAAAACCCAACTTCTGCATCTTCTGGTTTCTCCTGTGCATGTAAATTGACTATAAAATTCCTAAAAATACAATTCTCCTTCCCAAGTTATCCTTTCCTCCAACTAAATTACAAACCCTACTACAGAAAGTCTACCAGCAATCCAATGATCTACTTCCCTTTTGGGTTTTATGGGCTGGCAAAGTAGAGGTAGAAAATGTTCCTGCTTGCAATTATATCTTATGTCCTATCCCTGTGACACCTTACTATCTCAAAAATGTATAACTTGAACTCAACTGCTATATTCAGGGTGGGGAAAAAACAATAAGATTTAACAACTATACTGAGGATCTAAAAAGACAGTAGGGACAGATGATCTTATTATTGAGTTATAATCTTTGACCAACTTAAAAGCTGGTGTTCCCCTGTGTGGGATAAAGAATGGGCATATATTAAAAAATCCCTGTTGGGGCACACTACTCCAAGCTTATCGAGAGCAATTCTAATTGGATTTTAACTGCCAGTCTCTCCCTGTTCTATCATAATTGGGAGTCAAAAAAATCTTCTGATAGAAGATCTTTTAAAGCAGACCAATTTTGTCTCTACCTTTGTCTAGATAATCTTATGAAAGATCTATCTTTTACTAATTGGATCTCCTTAGCACTTCATACAATAGACCAATTAAACAGAAAAAAAATTTGATTATTTTCAGATTTTAAATAAGAGACTTCTATACATACCTTCACCGCAGACATATATTACTCTTCACACCTCTGGAAGACTCTTCTCTAAATAATAAAATTCTCTCCTTTTATAAAGGCTGCCCCAGCCAATGTAAAGGCATTTCATATTTCTATTGAATACTAACCTACCCACTGCAGATGGAAAAAACACAACCTGTACGAAATTTGAAAGAAAGACTTAACAAAAACATTCCAAAGATCTCATTGGCATAATGCCATTCATCTACCCATCAAAACACCAAGCTGTATTACTCACTGGGAATCATCTCTCAAATTACCGCACCACTGGTTTTACACCCTGTGATTCCCTAGCATCCCATCTACGTGTTAGTGAAACTGTAGGGGTAAAGGCATGCTTCTCCACATTTTGTGGACCTGCCCCAAGATCTTCCCATTTTGGGAATTTGTTTTCATTTTCATATCCAAGGTTACAAAGTTCCTTATTGAACCAGACCCAGCTATGGCTGTTTTTCACATAGATGAACTTTGGTCTTATAAACACTAGTTGTCTATTACACACTGCATAATTTCAGCCAGGAAATCCATAGCTGCTGCTTGGCGACAAGAGGATCAGCTAGACAATGCAATATTTTTAACCAACCTAAAGTGAAAATAAGGGCTTGTTGTTTATTTTTACAAAAAAACAAAAAACAAAAATTGTATATTTACCTGCTCTGTGCAGTGGTTTTTTACAGAACAGCCCAGATCCTCCTCTTCTTGGGTCCCCCAGTGGGGCTCCATGCCTCTACCACCTGCAGAGTGCCCTCAGAGCAAGACGCTTGCTCTTGGCGCACCTGAGCAGATGCACTGCCGAGCCATGGCTCTGTGTTTCCATTCAGATATGGAGCCGTGGCTTGGTCCTGCCCCCTCTATTTCCTCATTGGCTTACTAGCTGTGATTGACAACAGTGGGAGCAAATGGCTGCCTCAGCCAATGTGGAGTGAGAGACACCAGAGAGTCAACGCTATTTTGCACATTGCTGGATCATGTTGGGGCTCAGGTAATTACATGTGGGGCTGGGGGGGGGGGGGCTGCACAGAGAATGCATGAAGTTAAAAAACCTTGCGCCTCTACAACCACTTTAAATACACAAATGCACCATTAAAAATGGTAAATGTGGGTCCTTTTGGAACCATTGGAGTATCTGGTTGCAACTGCTTAGCTTTCTTATACTGATCATACACAAACACTTCTTGTCTTTGATATATGTACTTATCATTCAGTATAGATAGAGGAACATTTTTATAGGTATCAGATACAGAGGCAATTCATTATCTAAACAAGATGTTGGAGATGTAATGTAATTCTTGTTTGCATACATGTTTTTGAATCCCTGCTTAATCCTATCTTTCTGTCAATGAGCCTGATTTCTTCAGCCTATATATTTTATTCTGTTTTAGGTAATTTACTTGTGACAAACTGCTGTTGCATATTGTCATAATTCAACTATGGTGAATGTCACCTTTTCATGTATCTTTTCTAGTAAAAAAAAAGAAATTAATAAAAAAATGTAATTTAAAAAAAAATGTACATGCGCCTTTTTGACGTGACTTCCACCAAGCAGGCAGACCCTTAAATGGTTCTAAATGCCTGGACGCAGAGCTGACTTCCTGATCATGTGACTGTGATGATTGGCTGTCACAGCAGTCACATTATCGGAAGCACTTGACTGTAAACAATAACCAGGAGCTGTCCATGATTGCAGTGAGCATGCTCCCAGCACAGGAGCAGTTCCCTACGGACACATATGTCCAGTGGCTCATCATTATTGGTACCCACAAATTACACACATTGTGGTATGCACATTTAATGTGTTGCTGCACTACGGGTTCCAACACACTAAGGTCTGTTCACATTAGAGGACACTCATAATGTTGCACATAACGCATGCGCTGGTGCGCATTGTGCACATATACTGCAGTGTGTTAGAACACATTTCAGTGCCTATTCTTTTTCATTTTTTTAAAACTTTTTTTCCATTACATTCATCCAATGTGCAGCAGCATGTTCTAGCACATTGCCAAACAGCACTGCAAAAAAATGTATGTCTAAGTAAATTTATTGTAATGAACATCAATTCAACACATACATGGAAATGAAGATTGATTCCACCAAAAGACATCTATGTTCAGCCAACCTTCAGATTTATAGCATTAGTTAATTATTTACAGTTTTGCATGTGAGTGATATTTAAAAAGGTAGTAAACCACTGGGTGTAATTTTTTTTTGTACCCTAAAAGGTAATGTCATAATGTGCTAGAATGCATTGCATACTAGCGCATTATGTTAAACTTACCTGAAAATGAAGCATTCCGGCGCTGCGCTGTCACCGCTACAGGCACTCCCATCTTCACCCAGTCTTTCTTTTGGGTTTGCGGCCTCCGACTGTGTGACTAGCCGGAGCCGCGATGTTGTCACTCCCACATGGGAGCCTTTGTTTACGGCACAGGACTCTGATGGAATGGCCTGGGTGGCCATTCCTTCAGAGCGTATTCGCCGGTGGCGTCATCGGCTGCATGTACAGTTAATATCTTTACAAAAAAGCAAAAGTAAAAGTATTTACAGTACCTATAGGTAAGCAGAATTCCCTTGCAAATTAAATAGCCTATTTGCCTTTAGTAAATCAACTCCTGAGTAGCACCAATAATATTAGCAGTAATTTTGTCTACAACCAAGAGAGATTATTGATCTCTATTCTGAGAGCTGTATGGCACAAATAGATGAAGGCTTCCCTGAAGAGATGAGTTTTCTGCCTTTACAGATGCCGTTACAGGTTCCTGGGAGACCTTATCATTCCCTGTGCTTGGTGAGACCACCTACGGTGGTCACTTGCAGCTGGTAAGGAGCCTCTATTCTCACATTGGGTGTGCTACTATCCTGGAGCTAGGATTCGGTTTCATACACCTACCTCTGGACTATTATCCTCACTTTTTTATGGACTTTTTTCTTACTTACTTTTTCACTGATTACTTCTGAGATGGGATTTCACATTTGTATTAATTTTTTGTGGAATTTTTTATTATTGATTTCTGTATTTGTTATCACTTTATTTAATTTGGTTTATCACATATTTTATTAACCAATTTTATGTGGTCATTTTCATCTGCACATCACATTTTTGTTTTGTGCAGTATCCACCTTAATCTTTCTGGATGAAAGTCTTTTCACCATTACCTTTTCTCAGTCTGACTTTTAAATTTTTTTTAAATTTTATTTTATATATATTTTTTATGGTATCTGCCTTAGTTTTTTCTGATGAGAGTTTTTTCACTATTCCTTTGTTGTGATTATATATGATTTTAGCGCTGTATCCTTTTCACATATGTACTAGAGTTTTTGTATTAGACTTTTTGGTGCTGGCTGCTTTATTTTCTTTTTCATTATTTACTTTTTATTTAATTTTGAGCGCAGCATTAACCTTTGTGTTTTTTTTTTAACAAGCTCTAGCAGTAAACCCAGTAAAAGAATAAGTAAACTCAGGAAACATAGTTATCATACTTATAAATTGTGTTCCATAATTTTCAGGTTCCTAAATTGTGTCCCATAATTTTCAGGTCCCTAATTTTCAAGTTCCTATTTTTTTTTTCACAGAATTCAGTTATTGATTTCCTTTCCAGGCATATTCTGTTGTGTAGATTAGCTATTGTGATATATAATGACCCTATGATTTGTTATCATGGGAGTAAATGAGACAGCTACAGCTTTTAACTACTCTTTAAGGAACCAACTGCTAATAACCCATTTGTATGACTTAGAATCTTGATGAAATTTTTAGCGATCGATGTTAGAATGTGACTATGTGTGATATTAAGTATATTGAGATAAATGAGGAATTCATTTCTTCAAAGGGATCATTAAGTGATCACTAACAGAGTTAATAATATTTAAAGGATTTCTTGGACAATGTTGGCTTTTGAAGGATAAGATTATCATGTTGTTTAATAGCTTTTCTTCCTCAGTCATCTGGACTGCTGGGACACACTGTAGCATGACTTCTGATGTAGATTTATGGACATATATTTAAACAAAGTAGTGTGCTGTGCAACATTTTTTCTGGGAAGAAAAGATTTGGTATTATATTTGTTATCCAATATATACATACATATGCTAATACACAACCATTACCAAAATATCTTTATTTAAATGTACAATACAATTATAGTAAAATAACAAGTTACATAGTTAGTCAGGTTGAAAAAAGACACAAGTACATCTAGTTCAACTAAAAAAAAACCCAGCAAAGCATGATCCAATTTGCTATAGCAGGGGGAAAAAATCCTTCCTGATCCCCTAGGAGGCAATCAGATTTTCCCTGGATCAACTTTACCTATAAATGTCAGTACCCAGTTATATTATGTACATTTAGGAAATAATCCAGGCCTTTTTTAAAGAAATCTACTGAGCTTGCCAGAATCACCTCTGGAGGGAGTCTATTCCACATTTTCACAGCTATTACTGTGAAGAAACCTTTCCATATTTGGAGATGAAAGCTTTTTTCCTCTAGACATAAAGAGTGCCTCCTTGTCTTCTGTGATGACATTGAAGTCAATAACTCAACACAAAGTTCACTATATGGACCACTTATGTATTTGTACATGTTGATCATGTTCCCCCTCAATCTCCTCTTCTCAGGAGGGAAAAAAACTCAGTTCCTCTAATCTTACCTCATAGCTGAGCTCCTCCATGCCTCTTATCAGTTTGTTTGCCCTTTTCTGCACTTTCTCCGGTTCCCTGATATCCTTTTTGAGACCTGGTGCCCAAAACTGAACTGCATATTCCAGATTAAGTCTTACTAATGATTTGTACAGGGGCAAAATGATATTTCTCTCTCTGGAGTCCATACCTCTCTTCATACAGGAAAGGACTTTGCTCGCTTTGGAAACTGCAGCTTGCCATTGCATGCTATTATTGAGCTCATGATCTACCAAAACCCCCAGATCCTCCTCCAATGATTCCCCCAATTGTACTCCCCCTAGTATGTATGATGCATGCATATTCTTAGCCCAAAGTGCATAGATTTACATTTATCAACATTAAACTTCATTTGCCACTTAGTTGCCCAATTAGACAGTGCTTGAGGTTAGCTTGCAAATTGGAGACATCCTGTAAGGATGTTATTCCACTGCATAGCTTAGTGTCATCTGCAAAGACAGAAATGGTACTTTTAATCTCAGACCCTATATCATTTATAAGGGTATTAAAAAGTAAGGGTCCCAATACTGAACCTTGGGGTACACCACTGATAACCTTAGACCATTCATAGTAATGCCCTGTGCACACGATCGGACATTGAGCAGACATTCCGTCAACAAAATCCATGGATTTTTTCCAACGGATGTTGGCTCAAACTTGTCTTGCATACACACGGTCACACAAAGTTGTCGAAAAATCTGATCATTCTGAACGTGGTGACGTAAAACACGTACGTTGGGACTATAAACGGGGCAGTAGCCAATAGCTTTTGTCTCTTAATTTATTCTGAGCATGCGTGGCACTTTGTGCATCGGATTTGTGTACACACGATCGGAATTTCCGACAACGGATTTTGTTGTCGGAAAATTTTATAGCAAGCTCTCAAACTTTGTGTGTCGGAAAATCCGATGGAAAATGTGTGATGGAGCCCACACATGGTCGGAATTTCCGACAACAAGGTCCTATCACACATTTTCCGTCGGAAAATCCGACCATGTGTACAGGGCATTAGAGTCATTAACCACTACTGGTGGTTGAATTCTGTTTTTTAGACAGTTTTCTATCCATTTACAAATTGATCTTTCCAAGCTTGTAGACTTTACCTTACACACAAGCCCTTTGTGGGGAACTATGTCAAACGCTTTTGCAAAGTCCAGATATACCACGTCCACAGCCACCGCTCTGTCTAAGGTTTTACTTACCTCCTCATAAAAAGAAATCAGGTTTGTTTGACAACTTCTGTCTTTCATGAATCCATGCTGTCTGTTACTTAAAATATTTTTTTCCAGCAAAAACTCATCTATGTGGTCTTTTATTAAACTCTCAAGTATCTTCCCGACTATAGAAGTTAAACTAACAGGTCTATTACCTGGCAAAGACTTTGATTTTTAAATATGGGCACCACATTGGCCCTGTGCCAATCCAGTGGTACCATTCTGGTTATTAACGAGTCCCTAAATATTAGAAGCAATAATCTTGAAATGACAGAGCTCAATGCTCAAGTAATCTATATATTAAGGTGGTCAAACCTGTTGAAATCACTCACCAAAAGTAAAAGGTCTGTGATCTGTTTTTACTTGATCTGCACACTGATACGATCCATCTAGATCATGCAGGAAAAAATACCACCAATAACAGATATTTTCTAACTTACTGGAAAATGTCTAAGTGCAAATAACCTGCTTTTCTGAAGATCTTCTTAGTGTTGCTTTGCCAAATTATTTAGCTGTTGTTTCCATTTAATTATCATTGCTGGATCTCCCTTAAACATCAATGTGAATGCCCACCACAGTTAAAAAAAAACATATATAATAAAATATAAACCATGATTAAAGAGAATTATTTAAATCTCATTTTTGCAATCCATCATATGCACACAAGAGTGCTCTCCTGTCTAATGGTGCCTGTATAGTCCAAGCCATAATTTCGCTTCAAGGAGCTGTACACTAATGCTGGTGCACCAGTTCTCCCAATGACCACTGACAGCAGTGCTGGGGTACTATTGCTCCCAGTGACCACCAATGCTATGGCACCATTCCTCCCACTGAAATCAATATGGTGCACCATTCCTTCCAATTACACTGGACCATTTACTACTCTCACTGACCACTGATGCAGAGAACTTTTTACTCCTACTGCCAGTTGAAGCAGGGGCATTTTTTACTGCCACCGACTCCATGGAACTTAATACTGCTACTGACCACCAAGGGAAAATTACTACTTCTACCAACTACTGATACATGGGTGTTTATTGGGTGTACCACTGGCCAATGATGGTACATGGGTGTATCATGGGTGTACCACTGGCCAATGATGCTGGGCATTTTTTAATTCCACTCACTACTAATGCAGGAATATATTTTACCACCACATCCAAAGCATGGGCAATTTACTCCTAGTGTTTCAAATCCTGCCCCCAAAAGTTTTATGGCTGATCAACTGGCACCTTGTTTAAAGGATTGAGGACCCTTGCTCTATTACATTATCCAGTGCTAAAACTGTCTCAGATCTTTAAATCTTCAAATGAATTCAAAAGATAAAAAATGTTAAGAGATATTAGACAGACTCTTTAAATATCTACATTTAATGTAATCTAACTATATGCTTTATAAGGTATATTTATTAAAACAAAGTAGGTTGAATTTGATTAACCATCTCAGTTCCAGGAGGTTTTCTTCAAGACCAGGGCAGTTTTTTTTTGCTATTCAGCACTGTGCTACTTTAACTGGCAATTGCATGGTCATGCAACAATGTATACAAATACATTTTTTTTCCCACACAAATAGAGCTTTGTTTTGGCAGTATTTGATCACCACTGTTTTTTTTATTTTTTATTATATAAACAAATAAAGACGAACATTTTTGAAAAAAATATCTTCTACTTTCTATTATAAAACATATACAATTTAATCAAATTTCTTCATAAATTTAGGGCAAAATGTACTCTGCTACACGTCTTTGGTGAACAAAATCTCAATAATAATTGTCTATTAGGTGGTTTGTCAGGGGGTTACAGGTGGCACCCCCTGTAGAACAGTCAGTCAGTCATTCAGGGCCCTGCACTTACCCCATCTCGCGGGCAGTATCGGGCGTTGAGCGGCAGCAGCTTGTCTCTGGGCTGTGGGCTTATCTTGGTTCACAGTGTCTCCTCCCTCCTCCTCCTGGTGGCCAATCCGGTTGGATCTCCTTTCAGCCAATCAGGTGATGGGTCCCATGACCCATTTCTTGATTGGCCAGGAGGAGAATCAGCGTTACAATAGCGAATATTCATTCTGAATTATTTTTCACATGAAGAAATGAAAAAAAATAGCTTATTTTCACAATTTATTTTACATACTGTCACCAGTGCAGTACAGTACAGTACAGTCTCATCATATGACTGGTGTGGCAGTGATCAGGGACACTGACTGGTGACAGTATGTTAAAAAATAAAATAAATAACAAAGTTTTAATTTTTTTTTTCTTTTTTTTAACATTTGTTTTTCCATGTTTTACAATATTTTTTACATACTTTCATCAGAGTAGCCCAGTGTTACCATGGTAATACTGTTACACTGGTAACATTGTACTACTCTGGGGGCTGATCAAGATTTTTTTTTTACACTTCGATTGCTGTTACAATGATGATCATTGCAACATCAATTTGTTGTATTATTATGAATGGGTACATACCTAACAGCTGCGATTGCTAGTGATCTGTGATTGGCTAAAGCTAATCACATGATACAAGGTGCTGTGATTCAGCACTGTGCTACTTTAACTGGCAATTGCATGGTCATGCAACAATGTACAATGTACCAGGTACCATGTGATAGCTGTGGGTCAATTACAGTATAGGAAACACAGCTGTTTTAAATAAATTCATTCATAAAAGCTTTGTTGACATTGTGGTCATGTGATCGCATAGCAATCATGGGAGCTGTCTTTGGAACATTGCACTGCGTGCCCCAAACCCAAAAGAGCCTGGATGATGTGGTTAAATTATATTCCTAAATATTATTCCCTATGTATTCCTGATAACTATTTTTAATGGATTACAGTACTGTGAAATATTCATTTTTTACTTGACATTAGTGTGTACATTTTCTTTAAGCTCTCCCAGCAATTCACCTTTATTGTATATTCTACATTTATTTACAGTCTGCTTACCAATTAGATGAACACTGGGGATGCTTGACACCAATTCCTTAAATATATATAAATATCAAATTGCCATTTGCCTCAAGAATGTGAACTCATAATTGTATTAACATGTAAGAATGCTGTAAATCTGGAATAATTCAATGAATGAGGAGGCAAATTCATAACATCATACAATTAGGAATGCAGGTGGTGACTCTCTAGTTTGCATTGATTATAGCATTGCCTGTATTAATTTAGCAAAGGTAACAGAAACATTTACACAATGGCTTGCATTTTCCTTTCCAGCTGAAATATAATAAGGTTTCATAACACTATATACTACATTTTAATTAGTCTAAAATAGATTTTATTTGGATGTCACTTACTATTTTTTAGGCATTATTTGAATCATTTATCTTTTGCTAAATACTTTATGAAGCAACCAAAATTGCTGCAAATAACCCCATCTTCTCCCCCTGACAAATTTCTACACCTTTTTCCAAAGCCTTAGGCCTCACGTACACTGCTGCTGCTAAACGGACATTTAGGAGCAGTTGGGCATTTTTTACAACTGCTCCTGAACTTTCCTCTATGTTATCTTATCAGTGCATGTACCCAGGGTCGTCAACAGTTGTTTCTAGGCAGTTGAATTTAGAGGCTTTTATTGGAACACAAAAAAATGGGTTCAGAAACTGAGTTTAGAGGTTTTTCAAGAGCCAAACGCTTCTAAACATGGCTCTGGCAGTGGATCTTCTCCCTGTTCTTTTTAAATGGATGCAATATTGGTGAATCTCAAGAAATATATGGTTAGAATTTATACTACATTATTCCAATATGTTTACTGCAAAGTATACCTATATATGTTGTATGATGAATGCTTACTGCTTCTCTGTTCTCTATTTAATTGTAGACAACCAATTACTGAACCACTAGCCTCGAAGAAGAGGTTTTACTGCTACTAACCTTGAAACACGTTGGGCATCCTCTGTCCTAGTTCTGTTTACTGGACAGAGTCAAGTGGTTGTCTGTTTGTACATACATGTGTTTCTTTTTGATATTTCACCTGTAAAATATATATGCATCCATTTTTGACTTTTTATCAAAGTAATATTCTCAATTTTAACTTTTCTAATAAAAATACAAATATATTTTAAAACATTTTGATTGTCAATGAGTTTCTGCCTTCCAAAGTCCCATAGAGGAAATTTTTCTATTTTATATCTAAGTTAGGGATGTGGGCAGCAACTCCTTCCCCATAGATCTACGGCACAACCATAATACAAATACTTTTGAAGTAACTGATGCATGTGAGTGCAGGCAAATGTGAACACGTCATGGGGCTACATTCTCAAAGCATTTTTAGGGATGATGGATTCAGTAAAAAAAAATAAAGCTTCCTAGGGTTGCCAGAAGATTACTTCTTCATGCTCTTACTGCCACCAGATGCCTCATTGCTTTGTATTGGAGGTTCAAATATGCACCCACAATACCTGATTTATACTCTTGCATTCAAGAAGTTCATCATTTCCCCACCACAGTACATTTACTGCTGCGGGGTGGCACGGACAGCTTAGACACATATACACTATATTGCTAAAAGTATTGGGACACCTGCCTTTACACGCACATGAACTTTTATGGCAGTCTTAGTCCATAGGGTTCAATATTGAGTTGTCCCACCCTTTGCAGCTATAACAGCTTCAACTCTTCTGGGAAGGCTGTCCACAAGGTTTAGGAGTGTGTCTGTGGGAATGTTTGAGCTTCCTTCCAGAACAGCATTTGTGAGGTCAGGCACCAATGTGGACGGGAAGGCCTGGCTTGCAGTCTCCACTCTAATTCATCCCAAAGGTGTTCTATCTGGTTGAGGTCAAGACTGTGCAGGCCAGTCAAGTTCCTCCACCCCAAACTCGATCACCCATGTCTTTATGGGCCGTGCTTTGTGCACTGGTGCACAGTCATGTTGGAATAGGAAGGGGCCATCCCCAAACTATTCCCACAAAGTTAGGAGCATGAAATTGTCCAAAATGTCTTATATGATATGCTGATATAACTGTGCCCGTGCTTTATGCACTGGTGCACAGTCATGTTGGAACAGGAAGGGGCCATCCCCAAACTATTCCCACAAAGTTAGGAGCATGAAATTGTCCAAAATGTCTTATATGATATGCTGATGCCTTAAGAGTTTCCTTCACTGGAACTAAGGAGCCAAGCCCAACCCCTGAAAAACAACCCCGCACCATAATCCCCCCTCCACCAAATGATATGGACCATTGCACAAAGCAAGGTTCATACTTACAAGGTACAAGTACTTATGGAAGAAATTATCCTCTAATGAAATATGAATAGGTGTGGGACCCCTGGGTCCAAATGGACATCTGCCCATAGATACATACCAAAACTCTGACTGGCCTATGTATACTGTATGGGTCATAACTCACTAGAAAAAATTCTTGTTGTTGTTTTTAAATCTGTCCATCATTGGTGTATCATTTTTATATGAAATTGTATGACATTAAAGTCAATAGACAAGGAATAATATATATATATATATAAACTGGTCTTCCTGCTGAACTATCCTTATGACTGTCAGCAAAGACTCCATCTTGAACCTTTTGGATTTGTAAGTACCCATTCAATTTCTTAAAACCCAGACAGGTCAGAAAGCTCCAAATGTCTTGGGTACTAGAAAGAAAGGGGAGAAACCCCCAGATTCTATTCTTCCAGTGGCTCCAGCACTATGGACTTGTAGCAGTATAATTTGCATACGTAATCTTGAAGAATTTATTCTTCTTGAGATTTGTTGGTCATAAATGAAATAATTTGGTGGTCGAATTCTCTATTGTACTCCCACCTAATTGTCTCCTGGACCCACCGGTCTTTGATTGCTTTTGCCCAAACCCTCCCACTGGAAGAGACTGGTTGGGCACACATTCAAAATGACTTTCTAGATGTCTAACAGCCTGCTCCAGATTTGATCCCATGTAAAAATAAACTTCAATACTGTGATCTGGTAAATTTGCAACCTGGCTTATACGATTTGGCCTCCTGAACCCTTCTAAAGTTCAACTGACTTGAGCGAAAACACACCTACTTCCTCGTATTAGAATGTGGCCACAGTCTAGACTTTCCTGCTCTCACTCACTTAATTGCATTGTTCGGCGTTTGCCAAACAACAACCTCCCTCTATGGGTAATGTTACAGAAGGCTTGTGTTAAATCTCCATCTGCAACCACAATGCTCCCATGGCTTTAACTGAATGCTCCTGTACTCATACTAGGTCTATTGAAACCTCAGCCAACAATCACCCGCCAGGTTCCACTCCTCCAGAACTATGCCCAATCCTGCAGGTTCCACTTTGTATTAACCACTTCAGCCCCTTAATGACCAGAGCATTTTTTGTGATACGGCACTGCATTGCTTTAACTGACAATTGCGTGGTTGTGCAACACATTACCCAAACAAAATTGACATCCCTTTTTTTCCCACAAATAGAGCTTTCTTTTGGTGGTACTTGATCACCTCTGCCTTTTTTATTTTTTGCGCTATAAACAAAAAAAGACCGACAATTTAAAAAAAAGTATTTTTGTTTTACTTTTTTCTATAATACATATCCAGAAAAAATATATAAAAAAACAAATGTATTCATCAGTTTAGGCCACTATATTTTCTTCTACATATATTTGGTAAAAAAAAATTGCAATAGGCAATAGGTATATTGATTGGTTTGTGCAAAAGTTATCGCGTCTAAAAAACTACGGGATAGATTTAGGGACTTTTATTTTTTATTATTATTTTTACTGGTAATGGCGGCGATCTGCGATTTTTAGCTGGACTGTCACATTGTGGCAGACAAATCTGACCCCAAATACACTTTTTGGGGACCAGTGACATTATTACATTGATCAATGCTAAAACAAACGATCAAGGTGTTAAGTGTGTTCCCTCAGCATGTTCTAACTGTAGGAAGATGGGTTTACTGTAACATGACAGAGATCACTGTTCCTGATGACAGGGAACAGAAGATCTCTGTCATATCACTAGGCAGAACAGGAAAATGCCTTGCTTACATAGGCAGTTCCCCGTTCTGCCTCTCCTTGCTGCTATCGCAGGATCCACGGGCAGGCTCCCGCAATGTGCTCGTGTCCACTATCCTGCTTTTGCGCAATGAGGAACAGGTATGTCAGTTTGCACAGGAGAGCCGACCTGCCACGGTATATCTGCATGAGCAGGTCAGCAAGTGGTTAAAGGCCATTTCTTAAAGCTTTATACATCAAATTTACTGCTGTTGCTGGAAACCTGACACAATATAGATTGTCTACAAGTCTGAGGCCAGTTCACCCCAATTTCTGAGTTGAGAATGTTTTTCTGCATGTGCATTTTTGAAGTGTTCTGGTGCATTTGAAATGCATTTTGCCATGTTCCAGATGCATTCCATACATAAAAAACACGTTATACTTTAGTTAGCTGTAGTTAAATGCACTACACTGGTGTGAACTAGGCCATTGGAATTCATGATAAATATTGTTCATGCATTTTTGATTCAGAATAAAAATGCACTGGACTGCATTTGGTGGAAACCAGCCTATAGTGGTTTTTTTTGAAGCACATGATTAGAGGCCGAGGCTTTAATTGGCTTCAAAAAGAGTGGGCTTGGGGCACAGAGTTTGATGCCCTGAGCCCACCCAGTTGTGTGACAATAGCGAATACTCGCTATTGTCTTTCTGCATTTCCACCCCACTAATCAGGAAGTGGGTCTTAAGACTCAATTAGCTGAGTGGAGAAGCGACCGTATTGGCCACTAAGGAGGAGACGTAAGGGAAAGCTGCAGAGAAGGAGGTACGGGGAAGCCACTGAATCTGCCCATGGCCTAGCTGGGGTAAGTGCAGGGCTGGTGGGTGGATGGGAAAGTGATGGGGGGTGGTGAGTTGTTTGCTGATCAACTGAGCTATGGGGAGTGGGGGATTTTGACTGATGGACAGACAGACCAACTGAATGGGTTGGTGGTGATTGGTTTCTTTGCCACCCCTCAGAGCAACAGCGACAAATTTTTTACCTCACAAGAGAAAGACTGGTAGAACAACAGAGAGAGGGAAAGAAGCCAGTTTCACTACTGGCTTCTAAGACTGTTCACTGGCGGTCACTATCCCGTACTGTCCCATCTCCTTGCCCCTGTGACATCATCCACAGCCACCCTCAGACTAAAAATAAAGCCAGGAGAGAGGTGCAGTGTGCTGCCTGTACAAGACAGAAATAACCCCAAGTGAGAGGTAAATGGAGACATTGCAGAGCTTACTAATACCAAACTTGTACAATACCAGTGCTAGTTAAGTAGCATTGCTTATGCCCCAGCACCCAGTGTTTCAGAAAGGTTTTCTTGGGTTTTCCAACACCTGGAGAGGCTGAACCTGTAGGGGAAAGTGCTGCAGAGGGGATATACTTGCAGCAACCAAGTACTTACCAACTGCACTCAACAGATGGCCTGCAGCACAAAAAGAAGAACACTTCAGTTAAGGAGGGGCTGTCTTTTATTTAGCTAGGAAGAGGTGGTCCTGTGGGTTCCAGAAGAGGAGTCAACCCCATTGTGTTCTGATGTGAGGTAGGGCCAGGAAATATATATATATAGTAAAGTTTAGGGGTCGTTTAGCTCAGTGTATCGCTCACCAGTGAGTACAGTATTTAAGTGGAAAGGAAATGTCTAACAAAACTAACAATTGCCCACAAAGAGGTTTCCACCATCAACACAAAATAAGATTCAGCCTCCTGGCTCTCTTTAACAGCACTGTTGCTAAGGCCTTGTGCCTCAGTCCTACTAACCATGTAACGTAACATCCCTGTGCTCATGTAAAAATGCTGTACCTCTGTTAGCACTCTTTCTTGCAGCTCCCCGCTGCTCCACTGTCACCTGCACCCTGCAGATACACACACTTCTGGCTGCTCCCTTGCACACACATGGACTCTTCAGAAGAGTGGAGCCCAGAACCCTAGTCCTTAGTCTACAAAAAACCCAGCTCACATCTGCACAATCAGGGTGCTTGTTGTAACCAAAACCAGGAGATTTCATCCCACCCAGATCACTGAGAGATCTCCAGGCTCCAAGCCCCAAACTGAGTTATACAATCCCCAAAAGGGATCTGTAATTTTTTGCTGGAAAATTACTTAGAACACCCCAAACATTAAGTATTTTTTGAAAGAAGATGCCCTGGAGAATAAAATGTTGGCCATTGCAATTTTTTGTCACACAATATTTGCACAGCCATTTATCAAACTCAAATGTTTAGGAAAAATACACGTAAATTAATCTTAGAGCGCACAAACAAAAATATAATGCCCAATTTACTAAAATATAACTATATACAGTATATATATATATATATATATATATATATATATATATATATATATATATATATACACATATACTTTACAGTTCATCAATTTAGTGTTAAACATAAGATATGAGATATAAGATATAAGAGATGCCAGACCTATGTGTGTGTTTGTATTTGCATGTGAGCACGGGGGGTACAGGGGTGTTTTTTTCATTATTTTTATTTATTTTATTTAAGCCCCGTGTGGGCAGTATTATAATTGATCATATACCATGTCTGCATCTATATAAAGATGTTATTATAATGTTTATTATTAAAATGTTTGCCATATATAAATAAAGACATATGAAATACAAAAAGAATTAACTTAATACTTTTATTGCATGCATTAACTACATACAATTAGAAAAATACAATATTATTGAGATGGTGATCTTTATGTAAGCAGACAATACAACTCCAAGAAGTAAAACTACCTTGGTGGGTTCATTGGATCATGTATTTCCTATATGCCTGTTTCTCTATTGCTTTATAGAGATTTAGTGCTGCATGAATAATGTTAGCTATTAATTTTATTAGTGAACGTGTATACAGTACTTGCTGCTTGCATTTCATGGAATCGTGTGTTCTGCACATTCTGGTCTGTTAAAATCAGAATATTAGATATTAAATATATCTCTATATTTTAGAGCATGTATTCTTACATACAAAGTAACTGTATATACCTTTATTGTATTTTATAGTAATCATTATGCTATAATGTTTACTTATTATTATTATTGTTGTAATTACCCTGTTTATGTACTCATTTTTATATCAAAACAGAATGCAATATTTGCATATGCCTGAAAAATTGTGCCATGCTGACTTTTACGCTCTGGATAATAAACAGACACAGATCATAGAGAAGGCAGTACTACTATGAAGAATAAATGTTCACACTTTTGGTTGAGTTGACCCTCATAAAAAATCAATAAATTATATGGTACATATTTCTGGGGCCAAGTACTGCCTTAAGAAGATTGCACATCGCCTGCCTGCCGCAGATGTTCCATCTAAGCCAGTCCCCTGTCACGATAGAGATAGATAGATAGATAGATAGATAGATAGATAGATAGATAGATAGATAGATAGATAGATAGATAGATAGATAGATAGATAGATAGATAGATAGATAGATAGATATTTTATCTATGGGTCTTAAAATGTTGGCAGTAGGGGCCTTTGTATATGCTTTCTGTTTAATCTCCTTTGTTTTATTTGTGCAGATCAATGATGTGAAGTTACACAGACTAAAATAAGGTTTAAGTAATGAATAGATGTCATGGCTTACTCACCTAAATTACATCTTAGAACAATGTCAATCTGACCAGCCTCTGGGCTGCCCACATACCAAATAACAACAGACAAGTATAAAGTAGATTTTGTAATACCACACTTTTAATAGAATTAGAAAGAATAGTTAGATCACAATACTTTGTATGAATAGTGCATTTGCACAGCTATATAATAATAAATAAGTTCTTTTTAAAACGTTAGCATAAGAAATACGCACACATCCAATGCACAAAGAGCAAAGTATTCTAAGGATACACAGAACTAGCCACTAAATAGGAGAAAGAAACAGAAAAATAATATGCTTATTTATGATACAAGTAGATATATCCTTGAATGTCAATATAGCAGGCCATTTTATAGCCTGCAAAAGTAATTCTAAAGTTGGTTGAATAAAAAAAAAAAGATTTAAGCAAGATTGATATTTCTGTTCATGGTATACAATATAGCAAGTGGATTGTTGGAGATGATGGAGATGATGGAATTGCGACTAACATTATATTGTTAAAGACTCCAATGCAGTGATGACCTAATTTGACTGTGTATACAATTATAATAATCACAACAAATTGCCCTTAATCTCTGGTACTTTCTTTAAGTAGCTTATAAATTCTGGCAGTTGTGTTCTTTTCTGCAGATGGCACAATTACAAGATTTTACCTTACAGCAGCGCCTGCGAAATTAGAGAAATTACCCTATATGTATTTAACAGTGGGCATGCATGTTAGGCGATGAAGGGTTATTCAAGGGTCTGACTTTTCTGACACATGTAAGCACTTCTACATCTGAAATAATTATGGCTGGTGGGGCATAAAGCTAACACCCTTGTTGGCAGCAGTGCACAAGGATTAGGTTGGTTACTTTTTTTAGCTTTGGATAGAGTAGAAAAGGTTAAAAAACATGTTAGTTTAGTGGTAGCCTGTGGGGATATTTTACTTTCTGTCCAATGAATGTTTTCCCTTTTAGACGGTTTGCACAAAATGGGTTTCCTTATTGGAAAATCTAACTTATGGGTACACTTTATTGGTTTAGGACAGGCCTGAGAACATTTGGTTAGTTGTCATAGAACAGTACAAAGCTTGTTTATTGTAAACGGACATTACAATACTAGATTATAGATATTTTGTGGTGTTGGGCAGCACTCTTCCAGTTCCAAATCTCTGGCAATGAATGTTCACCTTCTAACAAAAAAATAATGAGATCTCTTATTTTCTCTTCTACAAGCCTCTCTAGCACAGAAAACTGCAAAGACATTTGGCATGGTCTCACATTGTGTTTTGTGTTGCTTTGTGGAATGAGGCTAGACATGGTCTACTCTCACAGCCCATGGCACAGGTTATTTCGAGCTATACATGCTGGTATAGTATATCTGGTATGGTTCTCATAGCAGAGGATTCAGGCCCACACAACACTCTAGCCTCAGAAATGTTTTCAATCAGATAGAACACTACACACAGTAACAAATTTCCTTGTTATGCCCCGTACACACGGTCGGACATTGATCGGACATTCCGACAACAAAATCCATGGATTTTTTCAGACGGATGTTGGCTCAAACTTGTCTTGCATACACACGGTCACACAAAGTTGTAGGAAAATCCGATCGTTCTGAACGCAGTGATGTAAAGCACGTACGTTGGGACTATAAATGGGGCAGTAGCCAATAGCTTTATTTTCTTAATTTATTCTGAGCATGCGTGGCACTTTGTGCGTCAGATTTGTGTACACACGATCGGAATTTCCGACAACGGATTTTGTTGTCGGAAAATTTTATAGCAAGCTCTCAAACTTTGTGTGTCGGATAGTCCTATGGAAAATGTGTGATGGAGCCTACACACGAAATTCTGACAAAAAGGTCCCATAACACATTTTCCATCGGAAAATCCTATCGTATGTACAGGGCAATAGAGTTTTACAATTAGGGCTTGAGCTCAAGGTTTGGTGAAAACATTTTTGTTTTGACTGAACTTTGGCTGTTTGGGCATTAGTCTGAATTCCAGACTGTTTGCTTATTGAGTGGGAGCTGAATGTCATATATAGTAATGGTATTTGTACTGTTACTGTATGTGACAACTCCCTTCCTGTCAATGGGTGTAAGAGCCCTTTCACACTGGGGCGGGGGTGGCGTCGGCGGTAAAATGCCGCTATTATTAGCCGAGAAAGGGCTAAATACCACCGCAAAGTGCCTCTGCAGAGGCACTTTGCCGGCGGTATAGCCGCGCCGTCCCATTGATTTCAATGGGCAGGAGTGGTAAAGGAGCGGTATACACACCGCTCCTTCACCGCTCCGAAGATGCTGCTGGCAGGACTTTTTTTACCGTCCTGCCAGCGCATCGCTCCAGTATGAAAGCCCTCGGGGCTTTCACACTGGAATGAAAGTAGCGGCACTTTCGGGTCCGTTTGCAGGCGCTATTATTAGCGCAATAGCGCCTGCAAACCGCCCCAGTGTGAAAGGGCTCTTAAGGCAGTGGTATATTCCAGCACCTTCCATGATCTTGCAATCAGTGAAGTAACCATTCATTTACTGGCTGGGAATTTCCCACCATGTAAACAAAAGGACGGGGATATAGCTGACATCCCTGATCAAATATTGACAAACATTTGGTTAACGGAATCACCCCTTTGTTATCTGTTACTTCTTTAACAAGGGGGCCTCCAGATCCCACCAGCCCATGTGAATGAGTAGGGGTACATGGTACCCCTACCCATTCACCAAAAGTGTGTAAAAAATGAAACAATGAGTTTTTGACAATTCTCATATTAAAAAATATAAAACAATGTCCCCTGATGTAGATCCATCTCACGCCACCTGCCCCACCACTGAACCTGAAAAAAGAAAACCCTCCGGCCTCATCAAATGCTCCTTGCATACTGCCTGCTCCTCCATCTGACATTTCTTAAGTAGCTAAGGGGCAGAGTCACACAATGATGTCAATGGATGACCCTGTCCCCTTGTGATGTCACCGACCAGGGAATGCTGGGAATGCTGCACGAAACTAAACAAATTCTTCCGTTCTGAACATGTCTACTTATTTCTAATATTCTGCCCCCTTTGATCTCAATAGGTTTCAGATTCAACACTCTAACTTCAATAAGGTTCAGTAAAAAGAAAATGATGTACCTACCAAATATGCATGCTTAAATATGGTTTCTGATATTTCCTCATAATCTCTGACATGATAGAGGCAAGCTAGTGTTATTAGGTGGGAGTGCCAACAAGAATTAAATATTACCAGCAGATATTTTCAACAAAGTAGGAGCAATCTGAAGCCATACAACATCAAGGTAATTCCTTGGTTGGAATTGTTTGTAATGTTGCAAGACAAGAGGTAGTCACCCCAGCTTGCTCCCAGTGTAAAGAAAGGTAACATACTATGTATATTTAGTAGATAAATGCCAAAAAAGAGAACTTAATGAAAAAGAAGTGATAAGCTAAGACTTAATGCCTTGCATATTAGCATATATGTAGGTCCAATCTGTATGTCACTAAGCATGACTTGTATGAATGATTTTGTATTGTATTGTAAGTGATGTTGAGGACATTGCAGTATTCTGAAGAAGCTTTTGTGATTAAGGTAAAATATTTGTAAATGCACCAGGTAAACAAACTATGTGGGTTATTTCTGAGGGTTTTTTTAAGTGGGGGGGGGGGGTTGCCATGGAGCATGATTGCTATAAATTATTTTGTATTGTGTTTTGTGAAGTGGTTTTGGAGAAGCATTTGCTCTCATGGTTTGTTACTTGGCAGGGGGTGAGTGTGTACAGAATGTGGGCTAAACATCTAAAAATACCTATCCACCATAGAGGGCAACTGTAAGCCATGGTACATAGTAGCAATCAATATAATTTTCTATATAAAAAAACAGGAATTACATGATAAAGAAGAAACATTCATTTATCTCGTCTTATGTTTGAAAAGGTATGTTGTCAAACTTTAAAGAAAAGGAAAAAAGGAAAAGGTCTGTTACTGATAAGCATCAAATTGTACAAATCCATGCTTAATTAAAAATGTATACATACAGTGGGTATAGAAAAGAATCAACCTCCTTTAAAATAATCACATTTTGTTGTTTTGCAACCTGAAATGAAGACAGACACAGTTTTTGTTTTATCCACCTGTACTTATTAGTGCAACTTATAACACCCAAGGTGAAGCTATAACACCAATATGTCAGAAAAAGAAATCAAAAACAGAATCACGGAGTTGGAAAAAGAATCACCCCTTTATGTCAGTATTTTGTTGGCTCCCCTTTTGCTTTAATTACAGCCTTTAGTCTGTTGGAATATGTCTCTACTAACTTTGCACATGAGCCCCCCCCCCCCCCCCCCCCGGAGTTGTTCTCCCATACAAATACCAGTAAACATTAATAGAAAAGATTTCCATGGAGACCAATTTTCTTCAAATTTACGTGAGCTTCCATCTCTGTGTGCTAGAATTCTTTTGTATTCTATTATTGTGTCAATTTTGAATTTAATGTCTTTCAAAGTGTGAACATCCATAGATTTCCATCTGCACATTATTTCTGTTCTAGCTGCCAATAATACGTGCGTTGCAATGCACCTATATCTGGGATGGTATTGGTCCATATTTATACTGAGGATAGCTTGTTCTATATTCGGACATGCCCTGCTTTCAGTTAATTTCGATAGCATTTTATATATTGCCCACCAAAATTTTTTTAGAATAGGACAGGACCATTACATATGCGTCAGGGTCCCCACCTGCCCGCACCCTCTCCAACACAGATTTGAGTTTTCTTTAGAGAATTTAGCTGTTATGTAAGGGGTATAGTGCCACCTCAACATAAGTTTCTGCGATAGTTCTTCATAATTGGAGCATCTTGAGAACTTGCGATTGGTATTAATCGCATTTTTCCATTGAAGATCTGTAAATTCTTTACCGATTTCTTTTTCCCATTTAATTAATGGTTTGTGTTTGATAAATGCATCTTTGGAATGTAATGAGTTGTATATCAATGTTATACCTTTCATTTTGGGGTTGATTGACTGAAGGTAGGACCACACTTTTTCTATAATTGATATGTGGGAGGTTTTCGTTGTTTGGAAGTAAGATGAAATTTGAGTATATGTCAAGAATTCTGAGTTTGGGATTTTGAATTTCTGTTGTAATGTTGTAAATGGTAGCAATTTAACACCACAAGTGATATCCACTAAATTTAGTATGTTATTACCAGTCCAGTTGTGAAGTCTTATATTGGGTATTATCCATTGTAGAGTTTCTAAAGGGATGGGAATGTTTGTTAATGGGTAAAATTCATTCCCTTTTACAATAAGTTCTTCCCAGGATTGTACTGTTGCTTGTATTGATGGGGGGGATGGGTTTTTTGCTATGTTTATTTGTCTTGGCAGCTATCAAAAATGACAGTAGTGATAGTTTATTTAGCCATGATAATTCTAATTGGCACCAGGGTTTTACGCTGGGATTAATAAACCAATTTTTAAGTTCGTCCAGGACTGCAGCTGTGTGGTAGTCCTTTAATATAGGTAATCCCATGCCTCCAATGAATTTATTTTTGTTTTGTATTTCAGGAGAGCATCTAGGCTTTTTGCCCGCCCACACAAAGTTTGACAGTTGTTTTTGCAAAGTCGTAAAAAAAGATGTTGGAACTGGTATTGGTAATGCCCTAAAAATATACATTAATTTAGGAAGTATGAGCATTTTGTATGCTGCCAAGTGGCCGGACCATGTCAAGTGAAATTTCCTGAATCTAGAAAGTTCTGGTTGGAAGGATGTCAGTAATGGGGCATAATTGATATTATACATATTTACAATGGGATGGGTAAGTTTGATACCTAGATATGTAATAGAGTCTGCTGTCCATGGGTATGGTAGGGCTTTTTTGAGGGATGTTTCGAGTTTGTTATTTATATGAATTTCTAGTATGTTGGACTTAGACGCGTTGATTTTATAATAGGAAACGTTGCTGAAAGAGTTTAGTACATCATGTGCTGTGGGTAAGGAGGTAGATGGTTTTGATAATGACAGGATGACATCGTCAGCAAATAATGATGACGGTCCTAAGTTGTAATACCTTTTATATTCGGGTGGGATCTTATTTTCTCCGCTAGTGGTTCCATAAGCATGGTGAATATTATGGGGGACAGGGGGCACCCCTGTCTGGTCCCATTTGTAATAAGGAATGGTTTAGAAAGCATTCCTTCTGTGTAAACAAATGCTGAAGGTGAGTAGTATAGTGCTAGTATGGCCTTCTGTAGTGGGCCATTAAGTCCAAATTTTTCCAAAACTTTGGCCAAGTACCCCCAGTGCACTCTATCAAAGGCCTTCTCTGCGTCTAAAGTCAGAAGCAGAGAAGGCTCTTTGTTTTCCCCAACCATGTGCAGCAGATTTAACATTCTCCTGGTAGCATCCGTGGTTTGGCGGCCCATCACAAATCCCACTTGGTCATAATTTGTCAATTTGGGTAATACGGTTGACAGTTTATTCGCTATTAATTTAGCATGTAGCTTAATATCTACATTCAATAAAGAGATTGGTCTAAAGTTTTGTGGGAGGTTTGGTTCTTTACCTGGCTTGGGGAGGGTAATTATTGTAGCTGTGAGCATTTCTGGAGGAAAGTTTGCTGTAAGTGTGACTGCTTCAAAAACTCAGAGTAAATGAGAAGACAGGATGGAGGTAAATAATTGATAATATTTGGAAGAGTATCCGTCTGGGCCTGGTGCTTTGTTGCGGGGAAGGTGTTTAATATATTTTTCTATTTCTTGTACTGTGAAGGGTTGGTTCAGAATGGATAAGTCTTCTTGGGATATTTTAGGTAGGTTCACCGTCGCTAAGAAGTCAGAGATTATCGCGTCATTGGGTTGGTGCATATCTGGGTCAGTATTAAGATTGTACAATTTTTCATAGTAATCGCTAAATGCGTCTGCAATTTCCTTTGGATTGGTAACTTTCTGTTTAGATTGAGGGTTAATTATGTAAGGGATTTTTTGTTTGATAATTTTTTCTTTGAGTTGTGTAGCTAATAATTTCCCTGCCTTATTCCCATATCTGTATGACTGAGTTTTTAGAGACCTTAATTGGTGGTTATTATGTGCTATCAGATGGGTTCTTAGGTCTTGTCTGGTCTTAAACAATGCTTCTCTGGTTTCTTGTGTGGATTGCTGTTTATTTGTGTTTTCTAATTGTTGGATTTTCGCTAGCAGTTCATTCAACCGTTCTGACCTCAGTCTTCTTGTCCTTGCACTCATTTGTATAAGCAAGCCTCTAATATAATCTTTATGGGCATTCCATAGCGTGAAGGGATCGTCAACCGAGGGAGCATTAATGGTAAAGAATTCTTTAATTGCTTTCTCAATTTGTGCAAAATTTTGAGGCTGCGATAATGTGTAAATATTGTTTCGCCATCTGTTAGCCCTGGTCTTGGCACGACGATCCCCCACATCAATAGAGATCGGAGCATGGTCCAACCATGTAATACAGTGCACAACTGATTTCGAAATTTGTTGCAAAATAAACTTATCCACCAAAAACATATCTATGCGAGAATATGTGTGATGTACATTGGAGTAAAATGTAAAGTCTTTTTCTGATGAGTGTTGGCATCTCCATACATCATACAAACCTGAGGAGGAGATGAGTTGCTCTTCTTTGTGGATTTTTTGTTTGGCAGGATACGTCCATATCTCTGTTAGGGACTATATTGAAGTCTCTGCACATGATAACATGACCTTGCCTCATTGTTGAGACTTTTTTCCAGACCTTTTTTATAAAGGAAATTTGCTTGGTGTTGGGAAGATATACATTCACCAATGTATATTTTTCGCTGTTTAGTTCACAAACAAGGACTATGTATCTTCCTGAGTTGTCCAGATAAACATCCAAACTTCTAAATTGAATAGTGTCTTTAATTGCTATTGCTACTCCTCTTTTTTTTTAGGTATAATTTGCTCGAAAAATATGTGGGAATTGACGGTGTTGAAAAGTAGGCAGTTTATGTGAAATAAAGTGGGTTTCTTGGAAACAGGTTACATCACTGTGGAGGCTTTTGGCTCCTTTCCACACCATTTGCCTTTTGTATGGGCTATTTAGCCCTTTAGCGTTAAGGGATGAGATTTTGATAGGCATGTTGGGAATATTTTAGCTTCAGTTTATGTATGGGTGCAAAGTTGCAATAAAGTAGTAAATTACCTTGACCAATAGGGAGTGTAGATGCTTCTAGTAGGTTGGCATTCGACTATTGATTGTACTCCGGTCGGCGTTGTAGTTCGCAGAAATGTGAAGATCCTCACGAGGCTTTGGTTCCGGTTGGGGGTTGAAGATGGTCCTGGTGGGTAGAGCTTTAGTGGGGAGTAGTGTGTCGATCTCCTTGGTAGCACACAAAAATGGATAAGACTTTGGAAAACTTAGAAGAAACAGTTATTAAAGAACAGAAAGAGTAACTTGCGATTCTTAAAAGAATCTGTGCGGTAGTATCAACCGCTCAACTGAAGGGGTGTTTAAAGGATAAACAGAGAAAGTGGCAATCTCCTGAGCCATTAGGGGTGTAATATGAGTATAATACTCATGAGAGTGATGTTAGCCTGCTCGTGCTGCATATTAGCCATTGTTGTCACTGTCAGTGGTATCAGATGAGATAATCTGCCATTCCCGCATGAGGCGGAGGCCATCCTTTATGTTGGATATCAGATGTGTATTACCATCTTTTATGATCATTAGCTTTGCTGGATATATCCAACGATATGTGATGTGATGGTTGTTTAAAGGCTTCGTAATGGTAGCTAATTTTCATCTTTGCTGCATGGTGAAGGCCGACAGGTCAGCATAAAAGGAAAGATCCTGCAGATCCACTGGTAAAGAATCTCGATTTCTAGTTGCTGCCATAAACTGATCCTTAACGTGGTAAAAATGGATCCTGACAATAGTGTCCCTGGGTAGGTGTACAGCAATGTGTTTGGGCTTTGGTAACCTGTGTATACGATCCACAATAAGTTCTTCTTGCGGTACTTCTGGAAGAACTGTTTTTAGCATTTGTATGAAATGGGGTTTTAGATCTGGAGGTTTAACTGTCTCAGGGATCCCCCTTATTTTGACGTTGTTCCTCCTAGACCTGTTTTCTAAATTTGCCAATTTAAGTTTAATTTGCAACATGTCATCGTCCCTGTCATTATGGGCGTCCACTAATTCATTAAAGGTACATGCAAACTCACCCATTTTTGATTCAACATGTGATATTCTTTTATTCACCGTTGAGATTTCTGATTTAAATTGCCTGGTTAGTGCCTGAATGTCAGCATGTAATGTAGATCTTAGGGATATCAGCATGTCTTTAAGAGTGGTGTCCATTATCGGTGTGTTAGCAGTGGGGAAGTCAGTTATAGAGTCCTGCAATTCTCTAGTATCATCTTGAGATGAATTCAGGCTTACCTCTTTGTCTTCTTCCTCAGTGTGATCTAATTTTGGCTTGCTTTTAGCCGGGCTAGATGAGGCTGAAGGAGGTGGAGAATAGTTCTCTGTCCCTGGTGTGTTGTAGGAGCGGCCCGAGCATCTCGCTTGTGCTGCTTTGTGAATGAGAGCCTTGTGTACCTTTCCCCTGCTTGCCGCCGCCATCTTGCTCCAGAGACCAGTGCTGCCGCATGAAGTAATCCGGCAGTTTGTTCGGGTATACTACTTCTTTTCTCTTCCTGAGAAGACATCCCAAGGGGTTCCCCAGCTGAACCGCACTGTTTGTTTTTACAAACGAGGCTTCTAGTCACTGTGGTTTGTGCCTGATGGCCCATGGCAAAGAGGAGCTCTTTCAGTGAACCTTTTTTTCATTGCGCCAGCTAGCCACGCCCCCCCAGCGCTGGTAGATTTTTAATCTATCGCTGATAGGTAAATTTTGTGGGTTACTTGTTAGGTGAAGTTAGATTTGCCTCTGTTCCAGCTTGGCTGAGTTGCATGTAGTTCCACACTGTGCCGGTGGGTGTCATTGTCACCATGGGCTGGTGTTGGAAAGGCAACGTGTTGAAGCGTATGAGTGCTCCTCTGTCCCGGAGACAGCTCGGTGGAAGTGGTCCTCCGAGTTGCATTCTGGGGGAGGGTATTTATGGGACAGACGCCATGTTTTAGGGTTCGTTTTCAGCCACCTGCTGGCCCTCTTGGCCGACAGGTATGCGTTAAGAGTACCACCTCGTGGTCCTCCATTCCGGAGGCCCACGTCGCTGTGGCGTGTGGGTGGGCCCAGAAGCCTGTCTGGGGCCTACCACAGCAGCAGAGGAATGGTCATGAGCTGTCTATCCTGAGTGAAGAAGCTGGACAACCGAGGAGATCCCGGGGGAGGACATGTCATGGAAGGATCATGCAGAGTGCTGGTCTGGAGAGGGGCCTGGTGACTCGGTTGGAGGACGT
The DNA here is from genome assembly GCF_042186555.1 of Aquarana catesbeiana. NCBI lineage: Eukaryota > Metazoa > Chordata > Amphibia > Anura > Ranidae > Aquarana > Aquarana catesbeiana. The sequence goes on from NC_133325.1 coordinate 229,973,941, forward strand.
ATCCTGAAGTAATCTTACTGCATAGTACTGCCGGGTTGGCTTAAAGGTTCAAGTACTGTGTCTGACATTCATTGCAAACCAATACATCCTATGGCGGGGGATCGTATGGGTTTTATTCCAAACAAGTCTGTGGCAGAGACTTTTGTCTGTGCTACGTACTGGCTGCTAGGCAAGTGGGAGAGGCCTATCCAGGCTGGCAAAGATTGAATCCCACAAGGGGAGTGCATTCAACTACAAGTGTTCAATTCCAAAGAAAGAATACTAAGGAAAGGTATTTGAGCTTCCCTGCAACTTTCCTTCTGCCTCTTTCCTGGTACTTCCTTTATTACTTGTTCATCAAAGCATTGGAAAATATACTCAAGTGTCTGGTGCTTACATCGTCCAGAGGTAAACTCAACGGGACCCTAGACCCGGTGCCATTGAAACAGAGGTATCGAGAGTGCAGCTCCACTGAGAGTTAGTGCTACACACAGATTTTCAATGGGGTTTAAGTCTGGGCTCTGACTTAGCCATGTAAGGACATTCACCCTTTTCTCCTTCAACCACTGTGTGCTTATTTTTTCTGTGTGCTTGGGGTCATTGTCATATTGGAAGGTAAACTTTCTTCCCACTGACAACTTTCTGACAGAGGGCAGCAGATTTTTCTCAAGAATTTGATGGTATTTTGCCCCATCCATTTTTCTTCTATCTGACAGGTGCTCCAGCCCCTGCTGCAGAGAAACACCCCCATAACAGGATATCACCAACAGGATGGTGAGCTGTATTGGATTTCCACCAGACATATGGTTTTGGGGTTAAGGCCAAATAATTTAATTTTAATTCAAATTGAAAATCTGTGGAACGACTTGAAGTAAGCAGTCCACAAACGGTCACCATCAAATTTAACTGAACTTGAGCAGTTATGCAAAGAAGATTGGGCAAATATTGCAAAGTCTAGATGTGCATAGTAGAGACTTACACTATCCCAATAGACTAAAGGCTGTAATTTAAGCAAAAGGGTGGTCCAAAAAAATACTGACATAAGGGGGTGATCCTTTTTACAACTCAGTGATTCTGTTTTTGATTTTTTTTTTCGACATGTTGGTGTTATATTTTTTACTTGGATGTTAGAAGTTGCACTAATAAATACAGCTGGATAAAACATAAATGGTATCTGTCTTCATTTCAGGCTGAAAAGCAACAAAATGTGATTATTTTAAAGGGGTTGATTCTTTTCTATATCCACTGTAACTACCTCCCTCTTGTGAAGTGTTAGCATTGCATTCAAAAATGTTACTGGTTGTATATACTGGTCAATATACACCTACTTAAAGAGGAAGTAAACTTCCCTTGATTGTATGTACCTATAGGTAAGCCTATAATAAGGCTTACCTATAGGTACTGTAAATATGTCCTGAACTTGCACTGTTTAGAAGATATTTACTGTATACGCCGCTGATGATGTGATTGGCGCATGTGCTCTGAAGGAACGGCCACCCGTGCCATTTCTTCAGAACCATGTGCCGTGACTATCAGCTCCCGCACGCATGCGCATGAGTGACGTCATGTGGCTCTGGCCAGTCACACAGCCGGACCCAGAAAGAAGATGGGCAAAGATGGATGCGGCCTCCAGCGGGGAGGACGAGGGCTTTGTTTGCAGGTAAGTTTCACATAATGTGCTAGTATGTGATGCACACTAGCACATTATGCCTTTACTTTGCAGGTCACCAAAAAGAAAAAAGAGGCATTTGGCATGTGGAATACCATTTCCTCAAGGCCTACTTTAAAGGATAATGCAGACCTTTCAGTATATACTTTAAGGGAATAAATAGGTACTGATTTTTCCAATACATATTCACATACATTTTTTAAAAGATGATCTTATGTTATATTCAATGTGATTTAGCAATCAATTTAGCAAGCTCTCATAGGGAAATTTTTGTCTTGCAATCATTTAATTAGCATTGCTTGTAATAAGTTAATAATATCCCTTCAACTCTTTCTATCAGAGCTTGCTAAATTACTTGAACTTAGGACCAAGAAATAAGTACTCAATTTACATTATCTTGATCAAAACCAGTCAATGAATATGTAACCAAATAATAATTTTAATGCAGGATATAATATATGTCAGCTTATCTTCATGGCTTCTTAATATCGTGATAGAAGTGGCTACTCAATTTTAAAAAATGACCTCTGCATAAGAAAGTAACTGCTATGTTAGACCTATGAATACATCCCAGTCTAAAAGCCCACTATATTTTAAGAATTTACATCTCATTAATAAAGTTTGTAGCGTGTTGTAATATGGACTAGACATGGCAGGAAAAATCTGCTATGCTCTACATACCACACCTGCATTTGTCTTTTAATTTTTTTTTACTACAAAAGATGTCATTAACAGATTGGTACTATTATGTGGTTTTGCCAAGCATTGATATCAGCTGTGATAAAATAATATAAACAGTAATTTCTGTGAAAAAAAGAACATAACTCACTTAAAGTGATTGTGAAGCTTGAAATTTTTTTAATTGAAATAACAAACATGTCATACTTACCTGCTCTGAGCAATGGTTTTTGCACAAAACAAGCCCTGATCCTCCTCTTATCAGGTCCCCTGCTGAAGCTCCTGATCCCCCCTCCCCTGCCGAGGGAACCCATAAGAAGCTGCTTCCTATAGGTGCACTCATGCATACTCAATGCTATACTACTATTCAGACATACAGCCCAGCTTGGCCCTGCCCAGCTACTCTCTGCTCACAGGTTTTGACTGACATCAGCAAAAGCCAATTTCTCCAGCTGCTTTCAGCCAAGCCTCTGAGACCTTGGGAGAGGGGAGAACAGCTGCTACAGACATGCATAGAACTGGACTGAGGTTGTGCTTAGGTGAGTATTTTAGGGGGAGGACTACTACTAAAATATTTTTACCTTAATACAGACAATGCATTAAGATAAAAAATAATTGTACCTTTACAACCACTTTAAGCATGCTTCTTAGGCCGTTCATGCCGTTCACCAGTTATTTTGAGGGGACAGCAAATTTACACTGGTATACAAGCTGTACACTCACTACTTTACATTGTAGCAAAGTGTCATTTCTTCAGTGTTATCACGTGAAAATATGTAATAAAATATTTACAAAAATGTTAGGGGTGTACTCACTTTTGTGAGATACTGTATCTGTTTATTCAGTTTCAAATGGTTTTACAAACAGCAAAACACATAAGAAAATATATATAACAAATACAATCTGCTTAGCTTCGTAACAAATGGAAGAATGCCTACAATTCTTCATCATTATATCTTAATTCAGATATTATGCAACAAACTAAAATCAGATATATAGTGATACACCAATATAAAAACCTTTCAGTCATCTGAAAGGAATAAAAGATTGCGAAAAAAAAGTGGGGGGTGAGAGTTTTTTTTTTGTTATTCATTGGTTCTAAGCAGGTAATACTAGTACTTAAGCCTCAATGAAGCTTAGCCAATAAATCCAGTAACTTTTATGAATCCTTGAATGTTAACCAGGTTAACCACACCCTTTTAAACTTCTCAGTAGTATCATTATTTTCAGCTATCAGTTCTTCCATATGCATAATGCCATTTAGAGTATCAAGCCACTTCAGAAATGAAGGGGTGATCAATGACTTCCAATACCTAGGAATTAATTGTCTGCTGAGACAAAGAAACAAAGAAGAGATTTCTTAGCTCGAGGTAAAAATTGAGGTAAAAGAGAAAGAAGGGTCACTTCTGCAGAAATAGGAACTAACTCACCCCTAACTACATTATAAAGATTAATTACATATTCCCATAGTTTATTAATAGGAGGACAGGCCCACCAAACATGAAAGATGTCATCCATAGAGACATGACAGCACCAGCATAACTCCGACTGAGATGGAAAGATGTGATGTAGATTAACTGGAGTGCGGTATCATCTTGATAGCATTTTAAAATTGTGTTCTTGAGTATGGCAAGTCATTGAGAATTTATGGGTATTGATAAAAATGTGATCCCATTCCTCTTCCTGAATTGAATGGACTAGTGCCATTGTCTACTTTGCTGTGTATGAAGGTAAACCTGGTGAGTCAAAACTAGATATAATAAAATACTAAAATAGTATTTTATAGATCTTAGATATAGTGTGAGTTGGAGGCTCAGATGATATGCACAGCTACTGAAATTCTGTAAGCAGACAATGGATGGCAGTTTACTGTGACAGAGAGCAGTAGAAACTCATTAATTGCAAATAGAGAAATCAAAGGCACCTCTCGTCTGGCATGCATGGTTTGAAGGTTCGAAAATTAAATGAATACATTTTCCAGAACCATATGCCTAATTTGCTGCCAAAAAGATTTGTCCCAGCCTAGAATAGCATGTGAGTGAAGACCAATGGAAAGAGAGGGATTATCTAGTAAGGATGTAAGAGGACATGGGATAGAGGATATTGGTTTAGATAATGATGCCAACACTCTAATGCCCTGTACACACGGTCGGATTTTCCGATGGAAAATGTGTGATAGGACCTTGTTGTCGGAAATTGCGACCGTGTGTGGGCTCCATCACACATTTTCCATCGGAATTTCCGACACACAAAGTTTGAGAGCTTGCTATAACATTTTCCGACAACAAAATCCGTTGTCGGAAATTCTGATCGTGTGTACACAAATCTGACGCACAAAGTGCCACGCATGCTCAGAATAAATTAAGAGACGAAAGCTATTGGTTACTGCCCCATTTATAGTCCCGACGTACGTGTTTTACGTCACCGCGTTTAGAACGATCGGATTTTCCGACAACTTTGTGTGACCGTGTGTATGCAAGACAAGTTTGAGCCAACATCTGTCAGAAAAAATCCATGGATTTTGTTGTCGGAATGTCCAATCAATGTCCGACCGTGTGTACAGGGCATAAGACCATATGAGTAAGCCATGGCCAAGAGGAACACGGTTCCATATCTTTAGGAGAGATCCAAAGGGAAGCTTTAACATATTTCTAGCTGGGCCCATTGTTTGTTGTGGGAGTGATGAAACCAGTCTAGAATGAAAGAGAATATGACTGCCCTGTAATAAAGCTTGAGGTCTGGTATTGGCGCCTGTGTGCACTTTTGACATACAATATAGATAAAGCTGCTAAAGACAATTTAATGCCTCCAAAACCCAAATACCTCCAGTGACTGGCCCCATTTCCTTGCTTGATACAGATGTTAAGCTGTCCTAAAAAATGCAGCTATATAATCTTCTCTCATTAAAAAAAGATAAGCATGGAATAAATCTAGTTTGTTTAAACTTGCCTAGTGCTCAAAAAGTCAGATACCTTCTCTGTGTTTATCCATGAGTGACAAGAAGGCATTCATCAGGTTATATCTGGATGTATCTGGGCTTAATGCTTGACACATTTGACTTCATCTGCCAAATTTAGTTGTCTGTGTTGCTTTGTACTTGAACCTCTCTGCCAATGTTTACAGTTCAGGGTTTATCTCTTAAGACAAATGATATGAAAATCAACATATTCAATTTTACAGTAGGTGAAAATTAATCAAATCAATTCATATATATATACATATTAAAATTGAGGAGTCCATAGGCCAGAAATGTTAATTTCTAGATATTTAATGCAACAAGAACTATTTATATATATATATATATATATATATATATATATATATATATATATATATATATAGTTCTTGTTGCATTAAATATCTAGAGATTAACATTTCTGGCCTATGGACTCCTCAATTTTAATACAACTTCAAATCACTATTAACAGTTATGTCAAACAACTGCCAAATGTAAGGATACAGGCCATCTACTGAACAGGCAGAACAGATTATATATTAGTACTGTCTGTTATCCTAATTATGTTTCATATTGTAATGATTATACATCTAAAAGCAGTCATAACATAAAAGTATGCATTATTAGCACAACAGACTTATCCAAACAAAGAATAAAGCAGGGCTAAAGTTTTCCATGTAGACTTTTAGCATTATTCCTGAAATGGGTCTGGCTAATTGGGAACAAGCAGGTATTAAAGAAAATCAAAGGCCTATACTGTGGACATACCCTTTGGGAGTGCACCGACATTGTAAAAGAATACTTAAGAATTAAACAGATTTTATTATCAGCTTTACACTTGTTCAAAATTCAGATCTATATGTATGTATATATGTATGTATATATACTGTATATTTGTATAAATAAGTAATTTGTAAAAGTATTTTTCTGGTTTGATCATATTTTAAAGCTATATTTTCCATTTCAGGAAATGATTTGGTATGTAGCCAATGGGCTACATACTAAATAGAACTAAATACTGGTTAGGCCAAGTCTAAATGATCAACAGATTTAAATTGGTCCTTTTAAACATTTCACTGTATGTTACACTGGGGATCTCTATCACACTGGAGACTCCTAATACACTGCAAATGTTTTCTTATCTGGTACTATAGTTTATTCAGTCTATGGTCTGGTGTAGCTATTACAGAAATAAGAATTTTCATTTTTAACCACTTCAGCCCCGGACCATTTGGCTGCCTAAAGACCAGAGGACTTTTTACAATTTGGCACTGCGCTGCTTTAACTGGTAATTGTGCAGTCATGCAATGTTGTACCCAAACTACATTTGCGTCCTTTTTTCCTCACAAATAGAGCTTTCTTTTGATGGTATTTGATTGCGATTTTTATTTTTTGTGATATAAACGGAAAAAGACAGAAAATTTTGAAAAAAAATGATATTTTCTACTTTTTTTATAAGAAAAATTCAATAAACTCAATTTTAGTCATACATTTAGGCCAAAATGTATTCAGCCACATGTCTTTGGTTAAAAAAATGTCAACAAGCATATATTTATTGGTTTGCGCAAAAATTATAGCGTCTACAAACTAGGGTACATTTTCTGGAATTTGCACAGCTTTTAGTTTATGACTGTCTATCTCATTTCTTGAGGTGCTAAAATGGCAGGGCAGTACAACCCCCCTCAAATTACCCCATTTTAGAAAGTAAACACCCCAAGGAAATTGCTGAGAGGCATGTTGAGCCCATTGAATATTTATTTATTTATTTAAAATTTTCAAGTTTTATTGATTTTGCATAGAGATACCAAACAAAACATAAAGAGGGCAAACACGCCCTCACAGGGGCCATCACCTCCGTGCAAAAATATCAAAATTACAAACAGTAACAGTCTAAATGGTAACATAGTAGGTAGTATGGTCATACCACCCAACATTCTGTTAGATTCTTTGTTTACGAAGGAATGTGATCAAAACTGAAAACATACCTTGATACTTAGACCACAACAATTTGGCTTACATTATAGATGCAACTCGAGTGGTCAGACCATAAAAGCCAAACCACAAGGTATGACTGTTTGTAGAACGCTAAACAGGCATGGGCTGGGTGACCAACCCCAAGATTAAGAAGCTCGCTGTGTCCCGTGTAAAATTGAACTCCAATTTTTACTTAAGATATGGGGGGGTGTGACCCATGGGACGGCAGTCCTACAGAAGACTTAAGAAAAAATACTCGGTAAGATGAGAATAAGAGAGAGAAAGAAGAGGAGAGGGTGGGAGGAAAAAAAAAGAAGTAGGGGGGAGGGGGAGTGAAGAGGAAGGAAAGGTTTGGAGCGGGAGAAAGTAGGGGGAAGAGGGACGAGGGAAATCGAGCCAATAGAACCACCTCTTGAAGAACTGTTCTCTGAGTCCCCTATCGGTTGCCACCAGATCCTTCATTTTGTGGATATCAGCTACCTTCCTCAGCCAGGCAGCCACCCCCGGTGGCTCCGTCCGTTTCCAAAATCAGGGGATACAACTTTTCGCTGCTGTGACCAGCAGGGGCAGGATAGATTTCCTGTAGGCCTTGCTCGGTATTTTATGATGGTGTAATAGAAAGAACTCGGGAGTTCTAGGCAGCACCCAGTCTGTGAACTTCTGTGTAATGCGATGGACCTCTGTCCAGAAGGGGGTCAGGAACAATACAAGAAGATGTGTAGAAGATTGCCTGATTCCTCCCCACATCTCCAACATAGGTCTGAACTCTGAGGGAACATCTGGTGTAACCTGACAGGAGTGTAGTACCACTGTGACAACACTTTAAACCCTGCCTCCTGCTGATTGGCACATACTAAAATCAGGATTCCCAATTACCGGGGAAAGCGGTGAGAGGATGGGTGTGATTGAGTGTTGAGTGAAAGTTTTTTTGGGCTATCCGCCATGTCTCCCCTACTGTAGGATGTTTTGTTGCATGATCTGGTAGGGACTTCTGGCACCAAGGTAACACGTCCAACTCCATTCCTGACAGGAGCCGCTCTATTTGGATCCATTGTTTTAGTGTCCCATGACGACACCAATCAACGATTCTCGTCTAGTGACAGGCCACATGATACAAACTCATTTTTGGGAGAGCCATTCCCCCGAGCATTTTAGATAAGCGTAAAATTGACTGAGACAGCTGTGGGGGCTTCTGTGCCCAAATGAACGTGATCAATGCTCGGTTTGCTGCTTTGAGGAAAGCATTCGGGATCCTAATGGGGAGGGTCTGCAGGTGGTATAGTATTTGGGGTATAATGTTCATTTTTATTATGCTGCAGCGTCCGAACCAGGAGAACATACCCGTCTGCCACTTCCGTAGGTCTTTTTTGATGGCCGTCAAGAGGGGGGTAATTGAGGGGAAAGATATCCTCTGTCTTGGTTGGCAGGCAGATGCCCAAATATTTGATGTAAGAATTTACCCATTTAAAAGGGAAATCTGCACATAGCAGGTTGCATGGAGACTATTAAAGCCTCCGATTTCTGGAAATAGACCTTAAAGAAGGACAACGTTCCGTATTTCTTCAGTTCTGCCATCAGGTTTGGAATAGAAACCAGGGGATTGGATATAAAGAAAAGCAAATTGTCAGCAAAAGCTGCTATTTTAGGAGACAGGGTGTCACTTAGATGAAGTCCTGATATGTTAGGGTTGTCTCTCACCATACAGAGGAAGGGCTCCAAGGACAAGACAAATATCAATGGAGACAAGGGGCACCCCTGCCTCGTCCCGTTGGTAATCCCAAAGGGGGAGGAGAGCTGACCATTAACTTTTACTTGAGCTGAGGGCCTGGAATAGATGGCTTGTATCCAGTTCATCATCTGCTGACCCAAACCTACGTGTCGAAGGGTCTCAAATAGAAAGGGCCAATGCACCCTATCGAACACCTTTTCGGTGTCGGTTGAAAGAAGCAGCATCGGGGTTCCCCCCATTTTGGCAGCATGGATAAGGTCAATTGCCTTTGTGGTGTTGTCCCTCACCTCTCTCGAGGGCACAAAACCAACCTGATCCGAATGGACGAGCGATGGAATCCACTCCGACAACCGCATCGAGAGGACCTTAGTAAAAATCTTTAGGTCGAGGAGGGATATCGGTCTTTAGTTTTGACAGGGGTAAGGGGTCCTTATCCTCCTTGGGTATCATCATAATAAAGGCTCATAGTGAGTCCTCTGGGGGATCACCCCCTCCTTGGCGTTGTACGCTGCTAGAAAATTCGGCGTCAGAAGATCGCCGAAGGTTCTATAATATGATAGAGAGTACCCATCCGGGCCCAGGGCCTTGTCCTTTTGCATTTGGGCTATGGCTTGCATCACCTCCTCACCCAAAAGCGGTGCCTCCAAAGCCGTCAAAGCTTCATCAGGAAGCTGGGGAAGGCCCGACTTTTGAATATGCTCCAGTATGGCCTTCTGTTCTCTGGACTTCTCTCTCTCTGAGGAATGGTGTGGCAGGTTATATAATGAAGTATAGTACATGTGGAACTGGTCCGCAATCTCCTCAGTTGTATGCACTTTGGAGTTCTCTTCCCCCATAAGTTCTGGTATAAAGGCTTGAGCCCGTTGGGCTCTCAAGGCCCGTGTTAATAGTTTACCACACTTGTTACTATGCGTGTAGAGGGTACGTTTGCATTTTGCGATAACTGCCTTCACCCTGACCAAGGCCAGGGATCTCAGTGGATTTCTCAGGGTTATGAGTTCCACCAGAGCCCTGGTAGCTAGGGATTGTTTATGGGTGGACTCTAGATTCCTAATTTTGTCTAAAATGTCGAGAGTTTGCTGAGCTCTTGCCTTCTTGCGGGTGCCAATTTTTATCAGGAGTCCGCTAATCGTACACTTGTGAGCCTCCCAGACCATCAGGGGGTGCTATCTGAGTCAGCATTAGAGGAGAAAAATTTCCTTAGTTCCCTGGAAACCTCTGCCACCACCTCAGGGGTTTGAATCAGTGTGTCATTAAGCTTCCGTCATTGTTTGGGCACAGGGGGCAATACATCCATGTTCACAAAGACCGGGGCGTGGTCCGAGAAAGTAATAAACCCTATAGAGCCTGATCTCTTCCTTGAAAGTAGAAATTGGGGCAACAGGAAAAGATCTATTCTGGTATATGAGTCATGAGGGTGTGAGTAGAACGTATAATCCCTATGGGTCGGGTTTAAAACCCTCCATACGTCCACCAGGTGAAAAGCATAAGGATTTTTCTTCAGGCGTTTGAGTGCTGCGTAGGAAACCTGGGAGGTCTGTCTGGAGGTGTCTAAGGAGGGATCCATGGTGAAATTCATATCTGCCCCTAGGATCACCACCCCCTCGGCAAAGTCTTGTAATTTTGCCAGAGTGGACTCCAGAAATCCAATCTGGCCAGAGTTGGGGAGGTATAGGTTCACCAAAGTCACCAGGGAGCTGCCCAAAGTCCCTTTCACAAACAGGGCCTGCCCCTCATTATCACTCCACTGGTCAAGCAGTGTCCAAGGCGTCATGGACTGTATCAATATGCTGACCCCCTTAGACTTAGACTCAGAGGAACACCCGTTGTAGGCAGTCAGAAAGCAGCGATCATGGAGTCTCTGTGTTCTATCGGCTCAAAAGTGTATCTCCTGGATGAAGTATATGTGGGCATGTCTCAAATTGGATAACACCATGGAGCGTTTCTCCGGGGTATTAAGTCCCTTCCATTAATAGACATTAGTCTAAGAGTTTCCAGAGAACTCATGATCCATTTCAGGACTGAAGGAAGGGAAAGGGAAGAAGAAGAAAAAAAAAGTGGTGGGGAGAGGAAGAGAGGGGTTAGAGAAGAACTAGAGGAGGAGGTGGAAAGGGAGAGGGCAAGAAAGTGAAAGGGGAGAAACAGTAGAATAGAGTAGAAAAAGAAGAAGTGGGTAACAAATAAGTCAGTACACTCTGACAGCTAAAATGCCAATGAAGTTTGAGAGACCTGGTCTCAATACACCCCTAAGGCTCCTACTCTGAGCCCTTGAAGGGGTGCTGTCCTATGTGGGGGAAGTAGTTGGACACAACGGGGCTCAGGAGCTCCCTAACCAGACCCAAACCAATGAGAAATAAAATAACAATATCACCAATCACCATAAACAGTGAGACAATTCAATAATAGTAAAGTATATTATTTGTGGAGAACCCACTTCACCGCTGAACAAAACCCTCCTGCATACTGAAGAACAATGTATTGGGGGGTCTCAAAGGGAGTACCTTGTGTCTGTCAGATGGATCGGGTGTTCAGCAGGTGGGGGATAACTTCCTCTTGAGTAATGACAGAACCCAGCACTACAGCAACAAGCATATCTTCAGGCATTTCTGTGCAGTAGGGAGGAGAAAATTAAGTCAGTAACCAAATTGCCCACATACCAGATCCTCACCACCATATAACCATCGTTGGACCGAGCTGCCACCACCCAGCTCAGCACCGGTCGCCCCCCATCAGAGGGGGTCCCCGCCTTGGGTGGAATCCCGTTGGGGCAGGCCCGACTAAAATAACATTGGGAATGAGGAGACACCCCCCGAATATAGAATGGCCTCCGGGCCACCCCCAGCAGTGCCCGAGAAGCCAAAGTGCCAGGCAGCGCGGCAACAGCCAAAGACCCAACACAATGACCCCATCACCCTCACATGTCCCATAGCTACCCTCAAACCCGGCCCCCTCCCCAAGCCACACCCCAATAGAGATGACCCAAACATCACAGTGCACTAACAGTTTTCTGTATATAGAGTCTTATACTTTCCGGATGGGCAGGGGCCACTCTAGTTTGCAAGGATATAGACCATGGGCAGGGTCCCCCATAATGGTTATTGTGAGCTCCAAGCCAATTGTGTAAGAACGGAGCTCTTGTTGGCCAGAGCCAGCCAGATAACCATATGTGTCAGCACCCCAGTCTCTTCTGGGGTCTCTCTGCCACGGGGCGATGACATTGTTTGGCACCTGGGAAAACTCCCGCCGGCATAACCTGCAACAGAGGGAGTCCGACCCCCTTAGAAAGGCATTGTGTCTTGGTCCTGGGGAGGCTGCACTATCTGACCTATATATCAGGCTGCAGTGTGGGATGCAGCGGGGGGAGGGGGGGGAGAGCCCGGGGTCTCAAACGGGCCACAGAGGGACAGTGAATAAACCGTGGGGGGACAGTACTAGCAAAGCTGGACCTAATGGGTAAAAAACATTTTTGTTCCTGTGGCACAGTCATCTCAAGCTGCCTGTCACTTACGTGCAGTTGTCCTTAGGGCTCAAGGCTCCGGATCGTCCCTCCCGATCGGAGTGGTCTCCCTCCGTCTTCATCTGGAGGATCGGCGGGGGAGTCCCACCAGAGCTGTCTGGGGAGTTGAATGGATGTCTCTGCTCAGTAGGGGGCTCATCCGGTCCCGCAGTGGAATCGGATCCATCCCCAGGAAGGCAAACAGGTCTGGGAGAATGGTGTGGCGCCGTAAGGTGAAGGAAGTGCTCCCCTTCCAGATGGTCAGCTGGACAGGGAATCTGCACCGATATTGCAGCTCCACTGAGGAAAGACATTCCAGCAAGGGCTGCTCGGGACACGTCCAGGTATACAGCAATTTGTGCACCGTCGAAGTCCACCAGGCCTTTAAGCCGTGCCGCTCGCATGATCTGTTCCTTGTGGCTTTACCGGTGTAGGTGGCAGATAACATCGCGGGGTCAGTCCACATCTGTGGGTTTGGGGCCGAGCGACCTGTGCACCCTATCAAACTCTAGGGAAGCTGGGACGTCTCCATCGAGTATTTTATGGATAATTGCCCGTACCATCTCTGCTAAGTTCTCCAAGCCAGTTGCTTTGGGTATTCCCCGGAGCTGCAGATTTTGGCGGCGGCTCCGGTTCTCCAAATCTTCAGCGTGCAGCTGCACCTCTGCCAACTGGTCTTGGTGCCTCTGATGTGCTCTCTCCAGCTGTGCGACTCGGATCTCTAGTGCCCCATCTAAGCTTCTTCTCTGGCCAGCAGCTCATCTATCACCTGTACATCACGGCGATGCTGCTCCTCCACCTTTAGTACTAGTACCTCCATGTCTGCCTTGGTAGAGAGAGCTCTCAGCAGGACTCGGATGTCCGAATCATCCCCTGATGGCTGCGTGGAAAGGCCAGCCCCCGACTGGCTGGCTAGTGGGGAGTTCAACAGAGCCAGGATCCCCGTCAGGGGTTGCAAGCTTGAAAGCTGTGGGGACGCCATACCTCCTGGAGGAGAAGATGAAGGTCCGACCTTGCCACGTGTTATCTCGGCACGGGCCTCTGGGACAGCTCTGGGTCTTTCTTTGAGGAATCGGTCAATCTGGGTTGCCAGAACCGTCTTAGCAGATCCCCTGTGTTTGCCTCTCCTGCGGTAGCTCATGGCCAGGTAATGAAAAGCTGGGAAAATGACATAGCAGTCTCGATCAGTGGGTCTGGAGTCGGGAGCTCAAGCAGCAAGCGACTTCACTCCGCTATGTCCAAGCCACGCCGCCCCGAATATTTATTTATTTTTTGTCCCAAGTGATTGAATAATGACGAAAAAAAAAAAATTACATAAAGTTGTCACTAAATGATATATTGCTCACACATGCCATGGTCATATATGGAATTGCACCCCAAAATACATTTAGCTGCTTCTTCTGAGTACGGGGATACCACATGTGTGGGACTTTTTGGGAGCCTAGCTGCATACGGGTCCCCAAACACCAAGCACTGCCTTCAGGATTTCTAAGGGCGTAAATTTTTGATTTCACTCCTCACTACCTATCAGTTTTGAAGGCCATAAAATGCCAAGATGGCACAACCCCCCCCAAATGACCCCATTTTGGAAAGTAGACACCCCAAGCTATTTGCTGAGAGGCATGTTGAGTCCATGGAATATTTTATATTTTGCCACAAGTTGCGGGAAAATGACAAACTTTTTTTATTTTTTGCACAAAGTTGTCACTAAATGATATATTGCTCAAACATGCCATGGGCATATGTGGAATTACAGCCCAAAATATATTTTTCTGCTTCTTCTGAGTACGGGGATACCACATGTGTGGGACTTTTTGAGAGCCTAGCCATGTACGGGACCCCGAAAACCAATCACCGCCTTCAGGATTTCTAAGGCATAAATTATTGATTTCACTCCTCACTACCTATCACAGTTTTGAAGGCCATAAAATGCCAAGATGGAACAAACACCCCCAAATGACCCCATTTTGGAAAGTAGACACCCCAAGCTATTTGCTGAGAGGCATGGTGAGTATTTTGCAGCTCTCATTTGTTTTTGAAAATGAAGAAAGAAAAGAAAAATTTATTTTTTTTCTTTTTTCAAATTTCAAAACTTTGTGACAAAAAGTGAGATCTGCAAAATACTCACCATACCTCTCAGCAAATAGCTTGGGGTGTCTACTTTCCAAAATGGGGTAATTTGGGGTGGTTTGTGCCATCTGGGCATTCCATGGCCTCCGAAACTGTGATAGGCAGTGAGGAGCGAAATCAAAAATTTACACCCTTAGAAAGCTTGAAGGCGGTGCTTGGATTTCGGGGTCCCGTACGCGGCTAGGCTCCCAAAAAGTCTCAAACATGTGGTATCCCCGTACTCAGGAGAAGCAACAGAATGTATTTTGGGGTGTAATTTCACATATGCCTATGGCATGTTTGAGCAATATATCATTTAGTGACAACTTTGTGCAACAAAAAAAAGTTGTCTTTTTTCCGCAACTTCTGTCAAAATATAAAATATTCCATGGACTCGACATGCCTCTCAGCAAATAGCTTGGGGTGTCTACTTTCCAAAATGGGGTCATTTGGGGGGGTTTTGAACTGTCCTGACATTTTATGCACAATATTTAGAAGCTTATGTCACATATCACCCACTCTTCTAACCACTTGAAGACAAAGCCCTTTTACATGATGTTTACATGAAAAAAAAAAAGTTTTTTCCAAGAAAATTACTTTAAACCCCCAAACATTACATATTTTTTTAAAGCAAAGGCGGTGGGTGTTTCATTTTTTTTTTACACAGTATTTGCGCAGAGATTTTTAAAACGTATATTTTTTTGGAAAAACACACTTTTTTTAATTTTAATGCACTAAAACACACTATATTGCCCAAATGTGTAATGAAATAAAAAGGATGATTTTAGGCCAAGTAAATGGATACCAAACATGACATGCTTTAAAATTGCGCACAAACGTGCAGCGGCGACAAACTACATACATTTTTAAAAGCATTTAAAAGCTTTTACAGGTTAACCATTTAGATTTACAGAGAAGGTCTACTGCTAAAATTACTGCCCTCGATCTTACCTTCATGGTGATACCTCACATGCATGGTGCAATTGTTGTTTACATATGATGCCAGACCGACGCTTGCATTTGCCTTTGCACAAGAGCAAGGGGGGACAGGGGTGCTTTTTTTTTTAATTATTTATTTTGCTTTTTTATTTTATTTTGAAACTGTTCCTTTCATTTTTTTTTTCATCATTTTTATTGTTATCTCAGGGAATGTAAATATCCCCTATGATAGCAATAGGTAGTGACAGGTACTCTTTTTTGAAAAAAATGGGGTCTATTAGACCTTAGATCTCTCCTCTGCCCTCAAAGCATCTGACCACACCAAGATTGGTGTGATAAAATGCTTTCCCAATTTCCCAATGGTGCTGTTTACATCCGGTGAAATCATGAAAATCATGAAATGTTCATAGCTTCCGGTTTCTTAGGCCATAGAGATGATTGGAGCAATTCTGGTCTCTGATCAGCTCTGTGGTCAGCTGGCGGAACCACCGGCTGCATTCTCAGGTTCCCTGTTGGGACAGGAGAGCCAGAGTAAACCATGGAAGACAGTGGGGGGGGGGACATTCCCTCCCACTGCTTGTAGAAGCAGTCTAAAGGCTAATTAGCCACTAGGATTGCTTTTACATGAAAGCCGACCGCTGGCTGAAAAGAATGATACCAAGATGATACATATACCCGCAGGCATCATTCTGGTATAACCACTCAAAGTCCAGCAACATACCAGTACGTTGCTGGTCCTTAGAAAAATATGCTATGATTAAGCACTGTTTGTAGTGTGAAACGCGTCCGCTTTCTTGTTCTGCTGCGGCATGTACTTTTTGATGTTGTTTTTTGAATAAAAGGCATTTTTTGGAGTGCCGCTGTCCAGAACTACTTCCTATCTATTGCCATGTGCATTGCCGGAACCTGTGGCTTCCAAAACTGGTGAAGAGGTTTACTATTGGTTTATCCTCCTGGAGTGGTGACATTCCCTTTCCCTACATTGCTGGTCCTTGTTGGGCATATATTGTAATCTTTTTTTCATGCAGCCTGTGGGCTGAACAAAAAAAAGAGATTGATCAGTGGGTATGCCCACCATTAGAATACCTCCATTCATCCACCCACTTCTAATGATGGGCATACATGCACCATTTTGTTTTTAACTGTGGTGGTGAAATCACCTCCTACAGCACTGGAGTCACGGCTTTATGTATCATGGGAGCAAACACTGTTGCTGTCAAGATAAATAAATCAGTGCTGCAGCTGAATGGCCTAAAAAATATGTGCCGAAGCGTGGGGGCATCCACCCCAAATGTTAGGGGCAAATCGCTCCTCCACCTCTGCTGCCCCCATGCTTCGGCATATATGCTCTTTTTTTTAACTGTGGTGGTGAAATCACCTGACGGTGAACCTAAATAACTAACAGGCTAACTAGCGTCACCCGTGACACTTATACGGCGATCAGAAAAATGATTGATTAGTGACACTGGCGACAGGGGGTGAAAGGGTCAACTGGGGGTGATCAAGGGGTTAAACCTTTATTGGGGGGTAGGGGGGTACCCTAGACCTAAAGGGGCCTACCACTAATTGCCCTAACACTTATAACAGTCACAAAATGACACCAATGCAGTGATCAGTAAAAAAAATCAAAACTGCTATTGGTGTCACTGTGACAGGGTGTGCAGGGGGGATGATCGGGGGTGATCGGGGGTGATTGGGGGGTGGTTTGTGCGCCTATGTGTACTGGTGTTAGTGTGCTGTTGGTGCAAACTCACATTGATGTCTTCACTCCTCGGGAGCCGGAACGAAAAGGCTTCACGAGGAGAGATGACATCACTTCCTCTGCTTCTGTTTACATTTCAGAAGCAGAGGAAGCTTCCCATTCATCAGGAGCGATTGTGAGGGAAAGGCCATGAATCAGTTCCCCCCTCAGGATGGATTGCTCCTGCAACAATGCCGACCACTGCGGGCTGGGGGCACGATTGTGCCCCCACCCGTGGGAGGGGAGTAACCTACCCATACGTTACTCTGCCTGCCCATGCCATTTTGCCACAGTATATCTGCGTGAGGCAGTCGGCAAGTGGTTAAATAATAATGACCAAACATTGAGCCGATCCATTAAACTTAGGCTTGCCAATTCTACTGATAGGAATACATAGGAATACATAGGATTCCAATGAATTGTTATGCCGCGTACACACGATCGGACTTTACGGCATACTTGGTCCGGCGTACTGGATTTCGTCGGACAATTCGATCGTGTGTGGGCTCCAGCGGACTTTGTTTTCTCAAAAGTTTGACGGACTTAGATTTGAAACATGTTTCAAATCTATCCGACGGACTCAAGTCCGGTCGAAAAGTCCACTCGTCTGTATGCTAGTCCGACGGACAAAAACCGACGCTAGGGCAGCTATTGGCTACTGGCTATGAACTTCCTTGTTTTAGTCCG
Organism: Aquarana catesbeiana; assembly: GCF_042186555.1. Lineage (NCBI taxonomy): Eukaryota > Metazoa > Chordata > Amphibia > Anura > Ranidae > Aquarana > Aquarana catesbeiana. Next base: position 229,991,898 of record NC_133325.1, read on the forward strand.
GTCGTACGTCATCACGTACAAATCCGTTGGACTTAGGTTGATCATGTGTGGGCGTGATTTCTACAATGATCAATAATATTTTGCACAAAGTTTTGTTTGCTACCAAAAATTACAAGGTAGAAAAATATGTCTTCAGTGTCACTTACAACTCTACTTCCTCCTCTCCTCTTCCTTTTTCCGTTGGGGTCCCCCAAGGTTCTGTTCTCGGACCTCTCCTTTTCTCAATCTACACCACCTCCTTGGGTCAGTTGATTGCCTCCCACGGCTTTAAATATCATCTCTACGCTGATGACACCCAAATCTATCTCTCCACCCCCCAGCTCTCTCCATCTGTCTCCTCACGCATTACCAACTTATTAGCAGACATATCAGCCTGGATGTCACATCACTTTCTCAAACTCAACCTATCCAAAACCGAGCTCATGATATTTCCTCCCTCAGGTGCCACTTCCCCTGATCTCCCTGTCAAGATCAACGGCTCAACTATCAACCCATCTCCCCACGCCAAGGTCCTAGGTGTAATCCTGGACTCTGAACTAACCTTTCGACCCCACATTCTATCACTATCCAAAGCTTGCCGCCTCTGTCTTCGCAACATCTCCAAGATACGCCCCTTCCTAACCATTGACACCACAAAGCTTCTAATCCACTCCCTGGTCATCTCCCGCCTTGACTACTGCAACTCCCTCCTCATTGGTTTACCTCTAAATAGGCTATCCCCACTTCAGTCTATCATGAACGCTGCGGCCAGGCTCATCCACCACACAAACCGCTCAGCGTCTGCTACACCCCTCTGCCAATCCCTCCATTGGCTGCCACTCAGTCACCGAATTAAATTCAAGATACTAACTATAACTTACAAAGCCATCCACAACTTGGCCCCTAGCTACATCTCTAACCTAGTCACAAAATACCAACCTAATCGTTCTCTTCGCTCCTCCCAAGACCTCCTGCTCTCAAACTCCCTTGTCACCTCATCCCATGCTCGCCTTCAGGACTTCTCCAGAGCCTCCCCCATCCTCTGGAATGCTCTACCCCAATCTGTCCGTTTTTCTCCTACTTTATCCACTTTCAGACGATCCCTGAAAACTCATCTCTTCAGAGAAGCCTATCTGGCCCCCACCTAACAACTGTACATTTATCTTCTCAATCAGCACATCACCCACAGTTATTACCTCTTGTATCTCTTGACCTCCCCTCTTAGATTGTAAGCTCTAAGGAGCAGGGCCCTCTGATTCCTACTGTATCAAATTGTATTGTACTTGTACTGTCTACCCTCAAGTTGTAAAGCGCTACGTAAACTGTTGGCGCTATATAAATACTGTATAATAATAATAATAATAATGTCAAAGATTAAAATTTGTAGCTGACAATGATTTTTGTAGTTTCAGTAATATATGGCATCATAAGCTTAAAATGGTTCTAAAGGCAGAAGGATTCTTAATGCATTCTCTGCATTAACCACCGCACGCTGATATACGCCCTAGGTTTGAAGAGGAATATCATTGTTATGGCAGCAGCTATCTGCCATAACCCCAGTATCCTCTTCTTCAGCCAGCCATCCACTTTCCGTATAGAGTGGTCTCTGTGGTGGATTCGCCACAAGATAACTTTTATCGGCTGCGGGAGAAGGCCCCCCTCCCGCCGCGCTCCAGTGCCCTCCGACTCTTACCAGAGCCTCAGCGGAGGTGATCAGATCTTCACCCTTGCTGGGTATGGAGACAAGTGAGGGGAATATGGCCCCCAACTGTCTCCATAACATTGCAGGGCAGAAGCGACGTCAAAACGTCACTTCCACCCATAGCTCTTAAAGGGCCTTTTTTTTTTTAATGACACATTTTTTTTTTATTGCATTTTAGTGTAAATATGAGATCTGAGGTCTTTTTGACCCCAGATCTTATATTTAAGAGGTCCTGTCATGCTTTTTTTCTATTACAAGAGATGTGTACATTTCTTGTAATAGGAATAAAAGTGACACTTTAAAAAAAAAAAAACAGTGTAAAAATAAAAGGTAAAATAAATAAGAAAAACAAATTTAAATGCGCCCCATCCCCCGAGCTCGCGTGCAGAAGCGAATGCATATGTAAGTAGCACCCGCATATGAAAATGATGTTCAAACCACACATGTGAGGTATCACCACGATCCGTAGAGTGAGAGCAATCATTCTAGCCCTAGACCTCTTCTGTAACTCAAAACATGCAACCTGTAGAATTTTTTAAATGTCGCCTATGGAGATTTTTAAGGGTAAAAGTTTGTCGTCATTCCACGAGCGGGCGCAATTATGAAGCGTGACATGTTGGGTATCAATTTAATCAGCGTAACATTATCTTTCACAATATAAAAAAATTGGGCTAACTTTACTGTTGTCTTATTTTTAATTCAATTAAATTAATACATTTTTTTAATTTTCAAAAAAAGTGCGCTTGTAAGAACGCTGCACAAATACGGTGTGACAGAAAGTATTGCAACGACTGCCATTTTATTCTCTAGGGTGTTAGAAAAAAATGTATAATGTTTGGGGATTCTAAGTAATCTTCTAATCTTTGTAAACAACAAATCTCAAAAAGAGGCTCAGTCTTTAAGTGGTAAAAAAACCTTTTGTATTCTGCTCCTTCCAAGTCCCCTTTACTACTTACCTAAGCTCAATCTCGATCCAGCACTGTGCCTGAGAGTAACGGTTCCTTCGTCTTTCTCTCTCCTCACTGGCCATTGAGGCAGCAGCAGGAGCCAATAGCTCCATCATGGGGGAGGGTGGGGGAACCAAGTGGCTTGAGAAAACCATTGCACAGAGCAGGTAAGTATGACATGCTTGTTATTAAAAAAAAAAAAAAAAACTTTTAGAATCACTTTAACTCTGGGTTATGAGAAAAAAAAGCCTTGCAGTACCACCTTCCTCCTGAACTGCAAAGTTTAAATGCTTATTTGCCTAAGGGCAGAGAAATAGCCTGCTATACAGATCCTATTCCTCACTGCCACAAGCCACAGGCTGTACAACTGGTCTTCCCTACTCCACAACACCGTATACTTTCTGTTATCATCACATACAATTCATGACCAACAGTCATGCAATGTACATGGAGCCAGTGAAGAGAAAAGGGGATAATGGTCTGGAGAAACCACTCTAACACCTCCATCCCTAAATGCAACAAGAAAAAGGAAAGCAGCCCTGGGACTTTAAATGAGGTGGGAGAGATTGGGACACTTCCACAATAGGTGCAATAAAATGTTTTATTGATCACAGAATGCTGTGTAGAACACATGGGAACAGCAATAAATGTGCGTTACCCGGCATAGTGGCCTAATTCTAAGCATACGTAAAAAACAACTACAATTCATAGCACTTGATATATACATCCATAAAAAACACTGTACATAAGTGCACATACACAATATAAATTGGTAAAGTACATAATACATAATACATATGCATAAAATGAAGCAGTGTGTGACCAGCTTCAGGTACTCAACAATATGGGCGTACACGTAGCATCGATGGTACCCTACGCGTTTCGCGAGTCTTTTCTCGCTCATCAGGGGCCGATGCATGATTCATGTGTCTATAACAAAAATGTTGGAAATAATGAAAATATATAAGTGACTAAATAAATCGGGGTAAGGGTGAGTTGGCAAGGGAGGTCAATAAAACAACGACCTCATACTTACCACTGGGCTGGAGCAGGTCACCAAAACACTGGGTGTCACAAATGGCGGCATTAAACAATGCCGGTCCGGGGGCTGAGGGGATGTGGCAACCAGAAGTCGCAGCAGGAGAACTCAGGACGTATAGCATGGACTGCAGGAGGCATGTGGTTGGTGGTCAGAGTGTATCCATAGCCATGTCTAGAAAAAATATATATATAAAAAGATGCATGAGTCTCAGCAGACATACTGAAACCAGACTAAGCATCAAAAAATATTCTCTAAGAGAAATGACCAGGGAGGGTTGTGTTGAAAATAAATAATGTATATATATGAGATAAAATAGGTATCTAGTATGGAATATGGTGGGTGATGTAAAGATCGTCATGACAGATAATTAAGGGCAGGGCTGCGGAGAAGTGCAAGCACTTATTGATATATGATGGAAATTAAACCCAAAATGTATGTGGTGAGTAATATAGTGTGTAGTGAGATAGTAACACATACACAACAAGTATTGAGTGAGAGGGACCACTGAATGAAGGATATTACCTGAGTGAGAGTGATGAGTCCCAGGCATGTAAATGCACTGCACAGACCTCTGATCATAACCGCAGACCAACAGAACACAAATGCAAGCTGCAGCTGCGCCGAGCGTCAAGATATACCCACAGCGGCCACAGAAGCTCCGCCCCCAGCGTCATGTACGGATGGCGATAGGCAGACATAGAAACCGCCAAGCCGGAAGACCGAGTGAGCGTGTCAGCCATCAATCGCCCATCCGGGATGTTCCACACAGCTCCAAGGATGTGAGGTCATCACATAGTGGGCATGGAAAACATGACGCCATGACATATGCGTAAAATGAAGAAAAGACTCGCGAAACGCGTAGGGTACCATCGATGCTACGTGTACGCCCATATTGTTGGGTACCTGAAGCTGGTCACACACTGCTTCATTTTATGCATATGTATTATGTATTATGTACTTTACCAATTTATATCATGTATGTGCACTTATGTACAGTGTTTTTTATGGATGTATATATCAAGTGCTATGAATTGTAGTTGTTTTTTACGTATGCTTAGAACTAGGCCACTATGCCGGTTAACGCACATTTATTGCTGTTTCCATGTGTTCTACACAGCATTCTGTGATCAATAAAACATTTTATTGCACCTATTGTGGAAGTGTCCCAATCTCTCCCATCTCATTTAAAGTCCCAGGGCTGCTTTCCTTTTTCATGGAGCCAGTGAAGGGCCACACACATCCCAGAGAGCCAGGGAGTGGAGGAGAAAGTCAGCTGCTAGGTGAGCTAGAAATAAGGTAAGTATAGTTGTTTATTCCTCTCCTTCTACATAAAACAAGCTTTTAACCCTTGCAGTGAAGAGAAGGGGGCAGGGTATTGCAGATGTAATATTTTTCAATTATTCCAGAGAAAAGTTATTTCATTTAAAGGCATAGGGAGACACTAATCAACAGTTCCTTTTTAATCTGCAACATTGTTTAATGACAACATGTATTAAATATTGATTAAGCTGTTTGTTTATGTATGTGAACTGCACAATATTGTAAAATAAAAATGAAAAAAAAAAACATATTAAACAAATCTTTGGTGCAGATATACTTTCAAATGTTTTAGGAGGAAAAAATGACATATATATATTTTTTTTACATTAAAATTTGATTTCCATGTTTGAATTTGTCAATACTCTCAAGGAATAATCAAAATATTGGACATATAGTCTTGCTGATTTAATGCTAAATAAGCGTCATAAAGGTAAAAGTGTGGTTTTGCAGAAAGAAAAATTTCCACAACATTTTATGCCTTTATATTTCATTACAAGGTCTGGTTAACAAAAAGTAAGCTTATACTTAATAAAGAAGTTGTAAAACTAGAAAAAACGGTAATCATGGCTGCTGATCCATAATAACGTGATCAGTTTGTGTCATCCCACAGTATCTTTCCCTTCCCCTCCCTCCCTTCCTGTCAGAGAGTGTGTGTGAGCTATCTCCTCCTCGCCCCTCCCCTACCGCCACTATTCTGCTGTGGCTGTAAAGTCACTGATCACAAAACCTGGAATTCCCTCTGTTACAGCAATGTGTACAGTGCAGTGTCTGTGTTTTTTTTTAATTATGCAGCAATACCTTATTTCAGAGTGCCGCTGTGCTCTCAAGTGGCCCCCACCACTCTTTTCCTCTCCTTCCTGTTGACATTGGAGGGAAATTAAAAAACACATACACTGCACTGTATGTCTTGCTGTAACAGAGGGTATTCCAGGATTTGTGATAAGCAACTTTACAACCACTTTCATTGCTAGGTTCCTGTAACTCTACAGGGAAAGGGCGGTTAGACACTGGTCTTCAGAAAACGAATTCTGCCAACATCACCAGAAATACTTGGATATAAAACAATACAACTCCAATTGGGACTTTATAGGCAGAATGAGGAAATAGTATACAAGTATGATAGAAATGTGACAAAAAATACAAAAAGCTTTAGGCAATCATAAAAAATGACCCAGTGGTCATCTTGGTATCCACATCAATAAATAACAAATAACATAATGACATAGTGACATACAAATTTCATAATAATGGTACCTTATGACTCTAAATACTGGAGCACCAGACCAGCCTGAATTGGGTGTATGTCCAGATTCTTAGAGGTGTTCACAGGGTAACCCAACGTACTTCTGAGCTATGTTTCTTCCTTTTTTCAGGGGAGGAGAAGGGTGCAAGAATATGTTGTTATTGCAGTAAAAGGTATACATTGGCATATTCCATCATAAGGTGTAACGCCGCCCCCTATACTGGCCAGGGGGAAAGAGGGGGTAAAGGAAACCAGTGCAGCCATGCTGTGAAGATCAGCACACGCAGGGACCATTTGTGGAGGTCAAGGAATTCCACCAGCAGTAAAAAATTGGGTCACTGGGTCAGAGAGCATGTGTGTGGTGGTTGATGGATGTGTCCAAGGTAACACTGCGGAGTGCTCACTGGATTAGCAAGATTGCAGAATCAACAGGTGTTTTTACAAATATAGGAAAATACTTTCAGTAGTACAGTATACTTAATGGACAAAAAGTAATAGACTAGAATAATAGAAAAGTAGTGTAATGCCGTGTACACACGGTCAGACTTTTCAGCTACAAAAGTCCGACAGCCTGTCCGACAGATTTTCGACAGACTTTCGATGGACTTTTGGCGGACTTTCAACGGACTTTCTAACGACCGGACTTGCCTACACACGATCACACCAAAGTCCAATGGATTCGTACGTGATGACGTACACTGGACTAAAATAAGGAAGTTGATAGCCAGTAGCCAATAGCTGCCCTAGCGTCAGTTTTTGTCCGTCACACTAGCATACAGACGAGCGGATTTCTGGGTCCGGTGGAGTTACGACGTAAACATTTGAAGCATGTTCCAAATCTAAAGTCCGTCATATTTGCGACTGGAAAAGTCCACTGAAGGTCCAGTGAAGCCCACACACGATCGGATTGTTCGCTGGAATTGGTCCGTTGGCATCCGCCAGTCCAGTCCGGTCGAAAAGTCTGACCGTGTATACCCCCAATTAGGGTTTAAAATTACTTTAACTTAAAAAACACTGTTGCTTTACTCCCCTCTGTTGCCCCCCCCCACCCCAAAAAAAAAAACTATGAAACTTAACCACTTGAGTTTCTGGGATTTTTTTCTCCTTTAACTCCTTTGAGTGCTAGTGTTTTTTTTTTTCAGTGATGTCTCTTTTTTGCACATAATACCTTTTATAGTTTACGCTAACATATTTTATATTGTTTATGTTGTACAGGCTACACAAAAACTTTCAGTGCTGCACCTCAGAAGAACTTTAAAAGGTCTCTACAGCACCTTTTATGAATTGCCCTGAAAATGTTTACATTTTTAAAGTTTAATGTTTAAATTCCCTTTACATGACTAAAAAGAAGCATAAGCCTTTTTACCTTTCACTCTTCTAATATTTTTGCATTCTCACAAGAAATACAGGAAACCACAGAATGCTTTCGCCATGCAAAGGACAGAACTATTCTTTAACTGGGTTAGAAATAACTTACAAGACAATTATTTTTCCATGAATTACAATGAATTTGTTCAGAAATATTAAATTCATGACTCACTATAGCACATGAGTCTAGTTTGCAAGTTATTTTATTGTGTCTCTTCTCCATGCATACATAATGAAAGAAATATTTTTGTTCTTCCAGGACTTAATAAAGAAATTTAGAGACATATTCTTCAGAATTATTTGAATAACTGTATGCAAACAAACCATAAACAAATACTAGAATTGACCATGAATACCAATTTACTGCAGAAAACAGCGACAGATGCTTAACAAGCCAATAAGGAATGTGAAGCTAAATAATTTTCCCTACCTGCTCAACACAGTCAACAATAAAATATCATTTTACAATTCTTGGAATGTAAATGCATTGTAATTTCAAGGTTGTTCGTTTGTTCCACCTGAAACCACTTTTATTCTCTATGCAACAATCACTATATTATAATAACCATATTAAATTTGCATTTGCTACAGTAAGTCTGCCATTCTAGCTCTAAACCCACATGCTTATTGAATGCTTTCTTCAACTCAGCTGTACATTTTATTAAATTGTACAAATAGCAATGCTCATCACCTGACTGGATTTTCAGCGTTGGTAAACAAAAACAAAGTGCGTATTATAACACAATTCAGATTCTACTTTGAAGCATAACAGATATTGATAGAAATGTCTGAAGTGGAAACACCACATTGTATACAATTGCATAAACTTGAAAAAAGGGTATTTCAGCAAAGTCACAAAAAGGACAATTTTACATGCAGGCTTAATATCCGTTCATTTAACCGCTTGCTGACCAGCCGGCAGCATGGCGGCGCGACATTACTGCGGCAACATGGCTCGGCTGCGCGACATGGCTGCGCAACATTACTGCGGCAACATGGCTTGGCTGCGCGAATCGTTGTCATGTTACGTCGGTAACATAGACGGCCACTAGGGAGCACAGGGACGCGCCCCCTGCTCGCTCATGGAGCCGATGTGAGTGCCCGGTGGTCGCGATCACTGCTGGGCTCCCGCGATTGCTCGGGGCACACGGAGAACCGGGATCTGTTTCCGGTTCTCGGAGGGGAGAACAGACAGATCGTCTGTTCATACAGAGTATGAACAGCGATCTGTCATCTCCCCTGCACAGTCCCATCCCCCCTTCAGTTAGAATGCACACTAGGACACATTTAACCCCTTCAGTGCACCCTAGTGGTTAACCCCTTCACTGCTCGTGACATTTTTACAGTAATCAATGTAATTTTATAGCATTGATCGCTGTAAAAATGCCAATGGTCCAAAAAATGTGTCAAAATTGTCCAACATGTCCACCATAATGTTTCAGTCCCAATAAAAATTGCAGATTGCCACCATTACTAGTAAAAAAAAAAATAATAATAAAAAAGTCAGAAAACTATCCCCTATTTTGTAGACGCTATAACTTTTGCACAAACCAATCAATATACGCTTATTGCGATTTTTTTTACCAAAAATATGTAATATTTAATACATATTGGCCTAAACTGTGAAAAAAAATATTTTTTTATATATTTTTTAGGGATATTTATTTTAGCAAAAAGTAAAAAATATTGCTTTTTTTTCAAAATAGTCGCTCTTTTTTTGTTTATAGAGCAAAAAATAAAAACCGCAGAGCTGATCAAATACCACCAAAAGAAAGCTCTATTTGTGGGAAAAAAAGGACGTACATTTTGTTTGGGAGCAATGTTGCACAACTGCGCAATTGTCAATTAAAGTGACGCAGTGCCGAATCACAAAAAGTGCTCTGGTTTTTGGGCAGCCAAATGGTCTGGGGCTGAAGTGGTTAAAGTTCACATTAAACAACATTTTCCAAAAATCCCCTATACAATACTACATCTTCTCAATAGTAAATCACAGCACTCCTCCTGTATAAAAGGCTGCACCTCCTCCCATTACATATTCAGCTGTGGGGAGGATAGGGGCTCTCCACAAAAAACACTGGCCACTTGATCCCCCTCTGTCATACCATTTTCAAGATGGCTGGACTACAATTGTGTGCCCTCTAGCCCGGCCCGTTCAATCTATGGTTGTAGGCAGTGTGCTCCCTCCTCCAGCTGAGCTCAGTAGCAGTTTCTCTGGGCCATTCAAACTTTCTGCATGGGCAAGGTGATCTCCCTTCACAAGCTGAGCTCAGTTAGAGAATGAGAGAGCTCACTTCGGGCCCATGGCACACATGGCCCAGGCAGCCGCTACTGGGCTCAGCTGAAGAGGGCATTGCACATTCTCACAGAGAGGTCACTATGGGGTGTACAATTCTGACTGACAATTTTTCTAGGCATTGCTTCAAATCAGTCATCTATTGCATACCACAACAATAGCCTACCTATAGGGGCAAAGCTAGAGGCCTCTGAAAGCACAATAGCAAGAAGACTACTAGATTAGCCCTACAGGTTTTGGCTTCTCTACATCCAGATACCCTGACATTTATGCAATTTCCTTGGCATTTAACTGGTTCATTTTGTAAGCCCTGCTCAATATACTATTATTTTGGAACCAAAGTGTTAGTGAAGTCTGGATGCTCAGGCAGGGTTCCTGTATAGCTCATGGCAAGAAAAATCTTTAGTGTCCCAAAATACAGTCCAGAATCTTGCTTGGCTAATGATATGATATGCACTGCTGCTTAGTAGAATGATGCGCTTAACTAACTGCAGTAGTCATACCAAGTGATGCAAACAAAGTGTGTTTAGCACAGAATTTTTTTTTAGTGCTTCTCTGAAAACAATGTTATACCTTAAGAAGGTTTATCTGTATTTACTGTTGTGATATTAGTAAATATGTCATAGTCTCATCATTTCACCCAGCTCTTATAAGCATTTTTTTTTCTAGTGATGTTTTCTTTTCTTTTCATATATGGGTTACACTGACTTTGGGCCTGGTCAGATGACATAAATAAATAATGTGCAACATTTCCCAGATCTAGCACATTACATAACCTAAAAAAAGAAAAAAACACTGCATTCTATATATGGAATTTCTAAAAAAAATAAACACGGGCAATGACCATTTAGCGGTATACCAAAATTAAAACTTTCCTACTATTAGGGCAGTGATGTTAAAATGCAAATGCTGTTATAATGTCCTATTGCATAGCTGAACATATGGGTTGCTGTGTAGTGGATTTTGTTAGACAATTTCCTGTTTTGATTAATGCCATATTTCTTTTTTATTATTTAAAAGAAAGCTGAGGATGGTAAGTCCACAAACAAAATGTGTCTGTGTATTGTTCATATCAGCTAACAGCCTTTCCCTACTTAATTAACTTAATTATTTCTTTGTTAATTAAACAACAAGATTAGAATATCAATACCGTTGAGATTATATTAACACAGTTTGTCAACTATTAATTCAGAATAATATACAAGCATTCATGCTCTATTCTATTCAGTCTCATAAGTGTTACAATATTGGAGTACTCAAAAATTGGTTTAGAATTGTTCCTAAAATAATTTTTCCATGTGTAAGGCCAAGAATAATAAAAAAAGGATTCCTAATAAAGGTGATCACATTGATCCCCTGCATTTCAAATCCATGGTGAACTGGTTTGCTGATGGCCAGTACATATTCACTAACATCACATAATCATATGCCAGATGGGCTGAATTCATTCTTTCTTTCTGCATTTTGCTATTATTTAATTTTATTGAAAGACAGAAGTTTGGGGCAAGGCATTCAAGACAGGTTATGAAATGGATCTCTCACTCTTTAAACTCCAGTCAGTGGAAGTGATTAAATGATTGAAATTAAAGTCATGGAAATTCTCATCCCAACTTGGAAAGCTCCATACTCAGTCTGTTGCAATGTTAGGTACCACAAACAAATGAAAACCAAAAATATTTCCATATTTAAAAAAAAAAACAGTGTAGAAGATGAGCAAGAAAATGTTCTTCTCTTGCAAAGTTATCTGAGACACACATTTTTCTGATGGTTATCTTTTAATCTAAATGCATGCTCATTTGTATTTGCAGCCTTCCATCCTCTGGAAGCATTCTTTTCCAAGGGCACCACTGGAGGGCACTATTAGGAGAGGGTAGTGTCCCAGGAGTAAACTCTTTAGAGCACAGCAGGATGTACTCAGAGTCAGCAAGCTGCAGGCTATGTTTCAGGAAATCTGTCTTTTCTTCAGCAAAAGTAACACATCATATTGACATTTTCCAGAGGTGGCTGGGACAAGTACTAATGTAAATGTTTAGTGAAAGAGTAGTTTAACTTTAAATCTGTCAACTCTAATGCTTTAGCTTTGTAGCATAAGTGTAATACTTAATGCCTCACTTTATGCATATTGTCATGAGATTGATGCGTTAAAATTGGAAATAAGAAAGAAAGTGCAGTGACACACCAATGGCAACCAGTTGGAACTCCAAATTTCCAAAAAATGAAAGGTGAAATCTGATTTGTTGCTATTGACAGCTTTTCTACATAGGCCTCATTAATGTGGGTGTACGTAAGCGCATGTAGCTCTGTGTTTTTCTATACAGGGATGCATATGTGTTCTGTGCATACCCAGGCAGTTCGGTTCATGTGAGTTGGGACGCAGAGGCTGATTGGACACAGCTGCTGATCCTAATATGACAGCTGTGTGTGTGCATAGCCCTGAGTGCACAATGTCTTAATTCAGGGCTACACACCCGCACTTGTATGACTGTCAAATTGAAAGCAGTGGCTTTGTCTGTGTTGCCTCTGCATTCCAATTGACACGAATGGGACTGCATCCCCATGTGGAAAAACCCTTACACAGGCATACAATTATGTATGCCCATGTGAATAAGACCTATGTGTAATTTTTCCAAATTTTAAGAATCAGTACAGGTGTGTTGCAAATGTAGCCACAGATAAAATCAATCTCATGATCACAAGAGCAATCTCATGCTATTAAGTGTTTACAATTTTTTTTTAGTAACAGAGTTCTCATGTAGTCCATGTGTTTGCTAAGGTTTTCCACAGTGAAAACATCATATATCCGAAAATCAATAGGTATTTATGGAAGGCAGTTAGTCTAATGTTATATTACTACTTACATACAACACTTGTATGTATTGCAGCAAAATAATTCAGCTTTTTTTTTAACTGTTCAACATTAGTAAATTGACTTGAGAATCTCACAGAGCTAGACAAGCTTAATGTGCCATAAAACAGAATGATAATATTATCAGCATAAACATGATAAAAACAGTGTATTTTTATTTTAACCTTTGTTTAAAATATGAATCCTGGAAATATAATGTCTGCTCACAATACCTTTAAGAAAAAAAAATTGCTTGTGAGGAAGATTGTCTTCTTTATTATGCTTATTCAAACTAGGTTCATGTGTGTTCACTGATTCTGTGTCTGCATCTTATTGCTGGAATGTAAAAATAATTTACCCTAAAGTCATTAAATCAGTTTAGCATTACAGTGACTGCATTTTATTATCTTCATGCTCCAATGCACTAAAACTCAGTCAATACAAGAGTTCTTGAACATCTGCAGAATAGCAAACACAGATAATATATCATGGCCACAATTTTAATTTTTCTTTATTTACTGTTTATGGGGATGCTTAACAATAAATCAAGTTATTGCTTAGGGCACATAGCAATAAATGTATGACAATATCAAACATATAATGGGACAGTACAAAATGTGTATCTCTCTGAATTTGTGGAACCCTATCACCTTATGGAAAAACTGGGAAATGTAGTTCAACAGCATCTGGAAAGTAACATTTAACTGAAACCGGGTGGTATGTCATTTTGGGGCTATGCTGCTTGTTGAAAATAGCCTTAAGCACCTCTATCACTATACAAAATATTCTAAATGAATGCATGCTTGTAAAATAAGAAAGATCTATTCAACTTTCCTGCTGCCCACACAACTGAGTGACAGTCTGATACTGATACATTTTCTGCTCTAAAATGTCACTAAAATTGACACTTTGAGTCTTCTGCTTATTACATTGTCTGTGTCCCTTGCAGCGACCTCCAAGTCTCTACAGTATCCTGTAATCAGTGGAGGTCAGAGGGAAGAGCCAATAAAAGCTGTGGGGGAACCAAGAGACAGACACTCCCAGTTTCCCAGTGGACTTCAGTAGAAGGGTTCTCAGCATTAGATCTGTGTTCAGTGGTAAGGTGAGGTTGCCCTATCTTCTGTGATGGATATGCCTTGATTTAAAATAATTTGTGTAGCAAATTTGATTTAAAGTGATTGTAAATGATGAAAAAGTTTTGCACAGAGCAACCCCAATCCTCCTATTCTTGGGTCCCCCACTGGCACTCCTTGCTCCCCTACTCTGCTGAGTGCTCCCATAGTAAGCTGCCTACTGAGGGACACTCATGCATCCTCACTCCTGAGCTGGTTCTGTTTGTCCTTCAGACACACAGGATACAGCTTGACCTCGCCCCTGCTCCCTGTGGTTGACTGTGCCTGTGTCTGTGCCAATAAGGAGAGAGAGGGCTGAGAGTGTACATCACTGGATTGAGATTGTTCTCAGGTAAGTATAAGGGGGCTGGGGGGATCTGCTTGCAGAAGGTTGTTTGCTTAATATAGAGAATGCATTAACCAATTTCTGCCCACACTATAGCCGAATGATGGCTACAGAGCAGGCTTCCAGTGCTGGAAGGGCGTCTATAGATATCCTCCCGTAATTATGGCAATCTCTGTGACTGCCAAGTCCTTCCGACTCGGCTGATCACAGAGCAGGGTAAAGGGCCAATCACAGTGTGCCCTTTACCACGTGATCAGTTGTCAGCCAATGACAGCTGATCACGGAAGTTATCGACTTTTTTCTTCTCACCATTAGCGTGAGGAAAGAAGCATAAAACCAGTAACTGGCTCCTCTTACAGGGACATTGGTCCCTGCCTCAGTTGAGCTAATCAGTACCCACCAGTGTCAGCTAGCAGTGCCCACCAGTGTCACATATCAGTGCCCACCAGTGCCACCAATCAGTGCCCATCAGTGCCCACCAGTGCTTCTAGTCAGTGCCCACCAGTGCCACCTATCAGTATCCACCAGTGCTACCAATCAGTGCCAATCAGAGCCTCACATTCAGTGTCACCTGTCAGTGCTGCCTGTCAGTGGCACCTATCAATGCGCATATCAGTTTAGCCTCACCAGTGACCAGCAGTGCCACCTATCAGAGCCTAATTAGTGCCACCTATCAGTGCAGCCTCATCAGTGCCCACCAGTGCCACCTCATTAGTGCCCACCAGTGCCGCCTCAGTGTCCATCAGTGCCACCTCATCAGTGCCCACCAGAGCAGCTTCATCAGTACCCATCAGTGCCACCTATTAGTGCCTACTGTATCAGTGCTCATCAGTTCAGCATCATCAGCACACATCCGTGAATGAGAATAATTACCTGCAAAATTTTATAACAATCTACAAAATATTTTTTTTTCAACATTTTCGATCTTTTTTTGTTTCTTTAGCAAAATATAAAAAACCCAGTAGTGATTAAATACTACCAAAAAAAATCTTTATTTGTGTGAAAAAAATAATTTAAAAAATTCATATGGGTACAGTGTCACATGACCGCACAATTGTCATTCAAAGTGCAACAGCGCTGAAAATTAAAAATTGGCCTGGGCAGGAAGGAGGTTCAAGTGTCCAGTAGGCAAATGGTTAAGGTAAGAAAAAACTTCTGCCTTTAGAACCACTTTAAAGGATAAGTTAACTGTTTTCACTAAGATATTGACAAAGTGTTTCAATCTTCCTCACACTACTAAAAACAATTGTTTTTGGTACTGCCTGGGTTCAAATGGATAGGTGTTCCTTCGTTTTCTGTTCTGTCAAACACCCATCAAAAACACAGGAAGTGGTGAGATTTAACATACTTTTTGTCCTATTAGCAACTTCCAAGAATAAAAAATCTCCCAAATGAGGAAACATATACCAATAAAAAATTGACTAGATACTTCAGTTAGAAACCCACTGCTTATAAAATCACAATACTTATTTATTTATGTATTTCTAATTTTTATTTTACAAAGTGAGCTAGTAGAGGGGTTATATAAGCCACTTGTTAGTTCACCATACAACAACCCTTTTTTTGATATTTTCCTTATAATAATACTTCATCACTCCCTGGTCTCCATGGCCTCAACTTTAGAAGGGGCTTCTTTCTGGGATGACAGCCATGTAGATCAATTTGATGCAGTGTGTGGCGTATGGTCTGAACACTGACAGGCTGACCCCCCACCTCTTTAACCTCTGCAGCAATGCTGGCAGCATTCATATGTCTATTTCCTAAAGACAACCTCTGGATATGACACTGAGCACGTGCACTCAACTTCTTTGGGTGACCATGGCGAGGCCTGTTCTGAGTGGAACCTGTCCTGTTAAACTGTTGTATGGTCTTGGCCACCGTGCTGCAGCTCGGTTTCAGGGTCTTGGCAATCTTCTTATAGCTTAGGCCATCTTTATGTAGAGCAACAATTCTTTTTTTCAGATAGTCAGAGAGTTCTTTGCCATGAGGTGCCATGTTGAACTTTCAGTGACCAGTATGAGAGAGTGAGAGTGATAACACCAAATTTAACACACCTGCTCCCCATTCACACCTGAGACCTTGTAACGCTAACAAGTCACATGATACCGGGGAGGGAAAATGGCTATATGGGCCCAATTTGGACATTTTCACTTAGGGGGGTACTAACTCTTGTTGCCAGCGGTTTAGACATTAATGTCTGAGTTATTTTGAGGGGACAGCAAATTTACACTGTTATACAAACTGTACACTCACTACTTTACATTGTAGCAAAGTGTAATTTCTTCAGTGTGGTCACATGAAAAGATAAAATATTTACAAAAATGTGAGGGGTGTACTCATTTTTGTGAGATACTGTAACTAAATACCTAAATGAGCAGCGAATGTGAAGATAAGGAGAGCAGTGATTATCTGTTGCCTACATTTATCCAGAGCATTGTGTTAAGTGACCTGACTCTGACAACTACCCAGAGGGTGATATAAAGCATTGTTTGACCTCATTACTTTTTGCAAGGTCAAAGCTGAAGGTGAGCATTTCATTTGCACATTTTGTGGATGTATGCACATTTTTTTCAAGACCAGGAAGATATTGTTCCACGTTTGTCACAATGGTGATTTGTCAGCACTATCTGTATATGGACTTTATATTTGGATAATTAGAATTTTGCTATATTTGTATGTAGGTTGAGCTACACTATTTATTTACTGCATATTGTTAAACAGCTGATTGAGCACAGTCCTGTAGCTGGACTGACTGGAGTATAAAAGACCCTTATTGTCTCCTCCTTATTGAAAAGTACATGTCACCTGCCTAATGCTATCATATGTAAAATAAAGTGGGACTACATCTGATATACAGTGAGAAGTGAGAAAAGTGTGATTAGCTCACTTCAAATCTTCAGTCAAATGTAGAATGATTTGAAAGTAATGGAACTTGGAAGTATGATGATGTGTGGTCATGCAAGAAGCAGAGAGAGAAGAAATTACACTGTACATATACAACTGCTATAAGTAAGGCCTACAAATATGTAGATTATAAGTACACTACCACTGAGTCAGCATGTCAAATTTGTTAATGAATGAATCAAACATATGTTGTCATAAGTGTGCCCATCTACAAACGCATTCAATGTACATGGTAAATACTGTGAGAGTACACTTTTTAGCTGGTCAGTGTGGTTTGCATTTAAGCAGATGTGAGTGTATTTGCAGAGTTTGTTAAGAAATCAGTTCCAATGTGTGCTTAAAATTTCTAGTTGTCACCCATACATTCACTTTTGCTGAGAATGTATGAAGACAGCCTTTTTATCCTTGATCAAATGATCTAAGCCAGTGACTAAGAAAATATTGGGCTCAATCATCTATACATGGCTCAGTGGCCCACAGTGCACTATCATTGTGCTGAATCTCCCTCTGGTATGCCTCTATATAGACATTTATCAGAGGGATGGTTGTGCTCATTGGTGCGTGGTCAGACCAGGTGGAAATCTGCTTCTAATATCTCTGCAACCTCGTTGCAGAGATATTAATTTATAGGGCACAGAATCTGTGATATCACTGCAACAAATTGCAATTAGTGGTTTTCCAATTTCTGGAGCACATGTCAGAAATCCTTTTCAACATTGGCACACTATGTTGTTTATTTAGCCCTTGTCAAGTCTGCATCACTTGTGCACCCAAAACTGTTGAACAAACAATAATTTATTGAGCCCGTTAAATCTAAAGACAAACAGGTTACCAGAATTTTCAGAATAAAATCAGCAATGGTGGCACCAATACTGAATAATAAATACTGATTTTATTTATTATGTAACATCATGTTTTCAGTTTTGGATAAAGGAGGAGTTAGAACTTGAAATGAGTTTTGTTTTCTTTATTTACATTTTCAGAACACAGTCAAGTCGGAAGCTGGCATCACAGTCAAATGGCGTTGGTTATGAGATACAAAAGGAAGCATGGTACATCAATATCACACATAGAGGATCATCCTTCATGAATCACTACATAAAGGTCACACAAGGATATGAAATTTAGAAGTATCTGTGAACCCATGAGAGTCAAAGTGTATACTTTGAAAGAGAGGGTCATTTTTGATCAGATGTTTAAGGTTACAACCTAATTAAATGTATGGTAGGATGGTTAGAGGGGAATAAAAGATGAAGAGATATTGGGGGAGGGGCTGTGGGGGGGGGGGCACACAGGCAGGATCACCGGAGGGCAATAAGAACAGTTACTATTATCAGTATCCAAACAGCAGTGACTGTCCATCAGCTTTACAAGTCAAACCAAATGTACTTGTATGTCTCATGTTTATTTTGGGATGTCATGATTAAGTCTACCATCTGTTGAATTTCCTCTACTTTGCAGGCCCACTGACATTGAAGGAGGAGTTTCTTTTTCCATTGGGCTGGGATACAGGATTTAGCTGCGCTCAACAGGTAGATTTTGGGTGTTTCTTCATGGATATAGAAGACAAGAGGAGAAGAAAGAAGGCTGGATTGTGGGGAAGATGAAAATTGGTAAATTTCTAAGAGATATCTCATACCTGAGACTAAAATGGTTTTAGAACAGAACAGGACCTGAATATATGTAATATGTGCTGGTTGCCACTTTACATCTTCAACATGCCTCAGAAGCATCAAGAAAAAAATGCTGTAAGGCAGTGGTCATCAACCCTGTCCTCAGGGCCCACTAACAGGTAAGGTTTGCAAGATAACTGAAATACATCACAGGTGATATCATTTGCTGCTCAGTGATTGCAGTATTCCTGTCTGCATCTCCCCAAGGTAACACATACTTCAGTGAGAAATGTGTTATTTTGAGGATTTAGGAAGCAGAGAGGTCACGCTGTAGGTCATTGTTATATAGTTAGTCTGGCTGAAAAAAGACACAAGTCCATCTAGTTCAACCAATAGAAGAAAAAAAAAAAAAAAAAAATATATATATATATATATATATATATATATATATATATATATATATATACATATATATATATATATATATATATATATATATATATATATATACACACACACATATACTCGAGTATAAGCCAAGTTTTTCAGCCCATATTTTAGGCTGAAAAACCCTCCCTCGGCTTATACTTGAGTGAGCCGTACAGCTGCCGTACCTTTGATTACTACCCTGTTTCCCCGAAAATAAGACCTAGCGTGATTGTCGGTGATGGCTGCAAGATAAGCCCTACCCCCCAAATAAGCCCTACCCTGTTTCCCTGAAAATTAGCCCTACCCTGAAAATAAGACCTACAAGGACTTTAACTAGGGCTTATTTGGGGGGTAGGGCTTATATTGCAGCCATCACCGACAATCACGCTAGGTCTTATTTTCGGGGAAACAGGGTAAAACAGCGGGTGTCTCTCACTGTGTTATGCAGTCTGTGCGGCTGTCCATTGTAACAAAGCCCCGCCTCCTCCTCGACCGTAATAGAGGAACTCTGATAAGATGCTGGGAAACTGTATCAGTGTTCCGTCTATCACGGATGAGGAGGAGGCGGGGCTTTGTTACAATGGACGGCCGAACAGACTGCATAACACAGCGGGAGACACCCACTGTTTTAGTAATCAAAGGTATGGCTGCAGATGGGCTCAATGAGGCTGCAGATGGGCACAATGAGGCTGCAATTGGGCACAATGAGGTTGCAAATGGGCACAATGAGGCTGCAATTGGGCACAATGAGGCTGCAAATGGGCACAATGAGGATGCAAATGGGCACAATGAGGGTGCAATTGGGCACAATTAAGCTGCAAATGGGCACAATGAGGCTGCAATTGGGCCCAGTGAAGCTGCAAATGGGCACAGTGAGGCTGCAGATGGGCATTGTTTGCCCAGTAGCTGCTGTATTTTCCCACCCTAGGCTTATACTCGAGTCAATACGTTTTCCCCAGTTTTTTGTGGTAAAATAAGCCTCGGCTTATATTCAGGTTGGCCTATACTTGAGTATATATGGTATATACTATCCTATACCCACAGTTGATCCAGAGGAAGGCAAAAAAAAAAAATCCCAATAAAACATGATCCAATTTTCTGCAGGGGAAATAACTCCTTCCTGATCCCCAAGAGGCAATTAGATATTCCTTGGATCAACCTATAAAGTTAAGGTAAGGTTTCCAAATGAGGGATGTAAGGTGTGTGATAGTCAGCACAGGACACAATAGAAGGGAGTAAGCATAGCTAAGGGTTTGTCGAAACTGTCTTGTAGAATTGCAATTCCAAAAAAAAATGTTTTAAAGAGAGTTGAGTCCCTAGTTTTCTAATATGATTTCTACTCACTTACTGCTTTGGTAACAATGTTATTACCAAACAGGAAATAAAATAAATCTTACCTACTCTACTCTACACTACATGCTGCTGTGCAGTGAAATGAATGAAGTGTCACTTTATACACTTCATATAAAGTTCTGCAAAAAAACTGAACTGTATGATGTGATAAACTATTGCATCACCTCCCCCACCGCATGACTCTGCAGCATAAAATGTTGTGCAGGCAGCAGCATTCTTTAGCGCAGGGCAGTGTGAATGCGCCCTAACAAAGACACACTGAATTTACACCATTAAACTACACAGAAACTATTTAAAAAAAGTGGACTGGGACTTTAGTGGTATGGATCATCAAATGCAGAAACATATCATAAAGTAATTTGTACAGAAGGATAAAACATCCATTAAAACATCTATTGAAGTGTATCAATAGTGAACATCGATTATAAACGTAAACATCATACAGAGACACTATCAAGAACCAGGTAAACATATATACATAGATTGTAGAAATTATCAAAGTAACTCAATATTAATGAAGTAAAACTGGTAACTTGGAGAGATGCCCCATGTTCAACATGTTTTGCATCAAGAACCTCATCTGGAGCTGGGTGCCATAACAAAAAAAATAAATAAACTTTCTTAAAACACAATGAAGGGAGACAGTTTTGGGTTTTCCAGCTTTACTTGTTGGTTCCTATTGGACTTGGATGTTGTTTGAACTCTGTCCATCTTCTCCCCTGTCCCTTTCTAGTATGATTGTTTTTTTTTTCTTTTAAGAACTATGCTTAGACACATACATAGTAGTTGGCTAAAAACACAAGTACTATTCAGTTTTCCTCTTGTTTGGTATATTTACAGTATTATGTGTCTGGTGCCTCTGCCCTGTTTGGTGGATCTGTTGTTTGGATAGTTCCCTATTGATGATGCCATGGGGTATTTGGTTGTCCTCTGCATCACTTATTACAAAACACCTTTGGATCATCAATTTTTTCTGATTTTTGAAATATGTTTGGTGACACAATGTAAACCTGTAATTTTTATCTTACAGTGTCATTTATTCTCACTTACTCTATGTATTCTACCTTTTGTTCATGCACTATTGCATGCACATGGAAACCTGCCTCACTTCATTTGTGTTTTAAGAAAGTTTCTTTTCTTTTGTTATAACGCCCAGTTGCTGATTAAGTTCTGGATGTAAAACATGTTGAGCATGAGGCATCTCTCCATCAAGTTATCAGTTTTACTTCACTGATATTTAGTTACTTTCACCATTTCTACTGTCAATGTTTTATATGTTTACCTGGTTCTTGATATTGCCTCTGTAGGGTGTTTACTATGTACAATTGATATTCACCATTGATAAACATCAATAATTGTTTTATAGTGGTCATTTTATCCTTTTGTACAAAGAAACATATGGGTTTTATCTACTTTTGATGTGTTATTCACTGACTGAAGAATCATACTGCTAAAGTCTCGGTTCTCTTTTCTTGATTAATTTATAGCATTTCTGGGATGTGGTATGACTTAAAACGTGTCCCACAGGTTCCTATATCAGTTTAATCTCATTAAACTAAACAGATTCCATT
Organism: Aquarana catesbeiana; assembly: GCF_042186555.1. NCBI lineage: Eukaryota > Metazoa > Chordata > Amphibia > Anura > Ranidae > Aquarana > Aquarana catesbeiana. The sequence goes on from NC_133325.1 coordinate 230,013,965, forward strand.
GTTTTAGTTTAAAGCAGTTTGAGACTGCACATTTTAATACAAGTATACATGTGTTTAATTTGGAAATGAAAAGGACTGTAAAATAGTTTGGTGTAAAATTGAAAATCCACCCCAGTAGGACACTTTTACATATGCCATGATTTTTGCACATCTGTCTCATGACAAACATTAAATGATTGGATTCACTGTCAATTACAGGAGAGAACAGGTTTATTTTCAGTTACGACAGGAGATCAAAAACAGCTGGTAAATCCCCACAGGGAGGAACAAGAAGCAAAGGGGTGAATCAAGCATCAGAATGGTACACTGCACAGTACTAATTAAGAAGAAATGAAATAATGATTGAAAAACACCTCAGCATCTAATTCACATGGTTTATCATTGCAAACACCAGTAAGATCCTAGTAGATATGTTGTTATATTTTTCAGCCCCTCTGTTTGTTTCTATCTTCACAAGCATATAGCCATTCATCATGAGCATATTATGAGTTTTATTTGACACCTTCTTATCCATTGGCAACAGGTGTATGTTCTAATAGGGTGGCTTGGATCTATAATCCTATCTAGGCTGTGGATTAACCACTTTCTTAGTGGGTACTTAAACCCCCTTCCTGCCCAGGCCAATTTTCAGCTTTCAGCGCTGTCACTCTTTAAATGAAAATTGCGCAATCATGCTAGACTGTACTCAACTTATATTTTTATCATGTTTTTCCTACAAATAGAACTTTCTTTTGGTGGTATTTAATCACTGCTGGGTTTTTTATTTTTTGCTAAAAAAAACGAACAAAGACCGAAAATTTTGAAAAAACAAAAACAAAACAGTTTATAATTTGTTATAAAATTTTGCAAACAGGTAATTTTTCTCCTTCAGTAATGTGCATTGATGAGGCTGCACTGATGGGCACTGATAAGCATCAGTGATGGACACTGATAGGTGGCACTGGTGGGCACTGATGAGGCGGCACTGATGGGCACTAATAGGTGGCACTGATGGGCACTGATAGGTGGCACTGATGGGTGGCACTGATGGGCACTGATAGGTGGCACTAATGGGCATTGCTATGTGGCACTGAAGAGCACTGATAGGTGGCACTAATGGGTGGCACTGATGGGCACTGGAAGGTGAGACTGATAGGCAGCACTGATGATGAGGCACTGATGGGCACTGATTGGCAGCACTAATAGGCATTGATAGGTAGCATTGATAGGTGACACTGGTGGGCACTGGTCACTGATGGGCAGCACTGATATGCACTGGCAGGTGGCACTGGTGGGCACTGGCAGGTGGCACTGGTGGGCACAGATGGTGTGGCTTTGTCTTTCCCTGTTTGGGACCGATTTTCCATTGACAAAAGGCGGTAATTGGCTTTTTTTTCTCCTCATGCTGTCAGCGTGAGGAGAAAAATAAAACTATTACTGATCTTCTGTTTACATCACTTGATCAGCTGTCATTGGCTAACAGCTGATCACGCAGTAAAGGGCCGGGATCGGCACCTTACTCCGATCTAATCAACTGAGTCTCATTGACTCAGTGATCACAAAGAGCGACGCGCACCGCGCAGGAGGTGCACAGGCAGCTCATGCACAGGAGGACGTCTATTGATGCCCTCCCGGCAATTTAGGCCCACGCTGTAGCCGTCATTTGGCTATAGCGTGTGCAGGAACTGGTTAATATTAACACTTTAATGTGAATCTGTGTTTTGCCCATGCAGGGCAAAATACAGGTTTACTGAAAAGTAAACCCTCACAAATACATACAGTATATTTATCTTTCCCAAGGCCTCATATACACTGGGTGTTTGCCGAGCTGTTCTGAATACCTTTTCTCCTGCCAGCAGAGAAGCATCCTAAAAAACACACCTGCATGTTTCAAACGTTGCAAACACATTAAGGAGTATTTAGGTGCGTCAGGCATTTGGGCATTAATTCATTAAACTGACCAGAATATTACTTTATTCTGGGCATTGAAATGAATTAAGCCCAAATGCTAAACACACCTTACTCTTAGGCGCTTTTACACAGTTTTAGACATTGGACGTTTTTTCTGCTCAAACGCTTCTCTCCTGAATGTGCACGTGTTTTTTTTTCCTTTTCTGCCTCTAACGCTCTTCTTCAAATACGCCTGTAAACCTGTAAATGCCTATGTGTGCATGGGACATAGGCTAACATGGAGGGGCATTTAGAGGCAGAAAAAAAAGCACTGAATGCCTCTAAAAGCAGATTTTTTTTTTTTTGTTACACTAAGTGTGGCCTAAAGCTGACTTCCAAGATAAACAATTATTATCTAAGTACAAAAGGCATCTATATTCCTATTTGCCTCTCATTGTGCTTTGTGTATTTCTTCCAGCTCTGTGCAATAATCCAGTGTGAAAACATTCCTCTGTGCAGGCACTTTCTGTTGTAAAGACTGGTCACTATTGAACTACTTCCCTGTGCAAGATGACTGGTCATGTCTCTGCTCCCTCCTGTAGTTTTCTGAAGGTATTCTTTAGTGGAGCCTGCTGGGCCCATTCCACAACTCTAATCTCTGCACAAACTAAGTGTAACACAGTGATGATGTCACCACTACTTTTACAAAGTAATATCTGGGTTTGCAAATGATCTTGATGCACACAAAGTAGATTTATCTACTTTGTGATGTTTGATGAAAATATTCAAAAATACTTTTTTGTGTCCAGACTTCAGCGTTAACCACTTCAGCCCCAAAAGAATTTACCCCCTTCCTGACAGAGCACTTTTTGTGATTTGGCACTGCATCGCTTTAACTGACAATTGCGCAGTTGTGCGACGTGGCTCCCAAACAAAATTGATGTCCTTTTTTTCCCACAAATAGAGCTTTCTTTTGGTGGTATTTGATCACCCCTGCGGTTTTTCTTTTTTGCGCTATAAACAAAAAAAGATCAACAATTTTGATAAAAATGCATTATTTTTTTACATTTTGCTATAATATATAATAAATATCCCCCATTACTAGTAATGGTGGCGATCAGCGATTTTTATCATGACTGCGACTTTATGGAGGACACAGACATTTTTGACACATTTTTGGGACCATTGTCATTTATACAGCAATCAGTGCTATACAAATGCACTGATTCCTGTGTAAATGACACTGACATTGAAGGGGTTAACCACTAGGTGGCAGTGTAGGGGTTAAGTGTGTCCTGGGGAGTGTTTCTAACTGTGGGGGGAGGGGCTGTGTGTGGCACGTCACTGATCTCTGCTCCCGATCACAGGGAGCAGAGATCAGTGACAGTGTCACTAGGCAGAACGGGGAGATGCTTATTTACATTAGTATCTCCCTGTTCTTCCTATCCGTGAGATGATCGCGGGTATCCGCGCGGACATCGAGTCAACTCACGGGAGCTTGCCGCGGGCGCACGCCGCTGGCGGTGGGTGCACGCCCACAGGCCGCTTCTTAAAGGGCAATGTACAGGTACATTTGTTTGCCTGTACGTGCCATTCTGGCACAGTATATCTGCGTGAGGCAGTCGGCAAGCAGTTAAAGAGTAACTCCACTCTTGCAAATTCCATACTTTTGTTATTCTGAAGAAATAGCTATTTGTTTGTGTCCATGTGAATTTGTGAAAGTGAATTTGTATGGAAGTGATTTTATAATCATCAGCCCCCACACCTGTAGGGCTCTAAAGTGGCAGGATTGGCATCCCTGCAGCATGATTTCCCTTTGGGAGTATCTCACCAAAAATGACATTTTTGTTGTGGGGGATGCCCAAAATCTTATGCAGCGTACACATGGTCAGACTTTTCGACCAGACTGGTCTGACGGACGCCGACGGACCAAATCCGGCGGACAATCTGATCGTGTGTGGGCTTCACCGGACCTTCAGCAGACTTTTCCAGTCGCAAATCTGACGGACTTTAGATTTGGAACATGCTTCAAATCTTTACGTCGTAACTCTGCCGGACCCAGAAATCCGTTCATCTGTATGCTAGTCCGATGGACAAAAACCGACGCTAGGGCTAGCTATTGGCTACTGGCTATCAACTTCCTTATTTTAGTCCGGTGTACGTCATCACGTAAGAATCCGTCAGACTTTGGTGTGATTGTGTGTAGGCAAGTCCATTCGTTAAAAAGTCCATCGGAAGTCCGTCAAAAGTCCATCGAAAGTCTGTCGGATGAGTCCGGTCGAAAAGTCCGCCCGTGTGTACGTGGCATTAGTGTAGACTTCTGGGAAAATCAGTAAGCCAATCAAACAAGCAGAAAATCACATTTTTGGGGGTGATGTACAGATGGTGTAAAGAGTGCCTCCAGGTTGGCATATTACATTGCATTTTACGGAAAATGTCATCACCGCAGATTGAAAAGAAAAGGTGACTTTTAATAACATTCAATTACAAAATTCATTCAATTACAAAATTTTGTTTGGTATTTTTTCCCATGAAAATGGAGTTACCCTTTAACCACTTCCCGACCAGCCGCCGCAGTTGTACTGTGGCAGGTTGGCTCTCATGCGCGAATCGCCTTCATTGTACATGGGGTGCATACACGGTGATCTCTGAGCACGTGCGCATGCCCATTCACTAGCGTGGCAACCAATCAGCGAGTCTGGAGGACTCAATGTCTACCGGCCACCCATGATCGCTCCACAGAGAGGCAGAACGGGGATCTGCCAGTGTAAACAAACAGTTCCCCATTCTATCATGGGAGTAGAGTGAGATTGTCTGTTCCTAGTGATTAGGAACAGCGCTCTCTCTCTACTCCCTATCATTCCACCCCCCCCCACAGTTAGAAATCACTTCCCTAGGGAACATTTAACCCTTTGATCGCCCCTGGTGTTAACCCCTTCCCTGCCAGTGCCATTTATACAGTAATAAGTGCATTGTTATAGCACTGATCGCTGTATAAATGTCCCTAGTCCCAAAAAAGTGTCCGATCTGTCCGCCGCAATGTCGCAGCCCTGCTAAAAATCTCAGATCACCACCATTACTACAGTAGTAAAAAAAAATAATAATAATAAAAATGCCATAAATCTATCCCCTATATTGTAGTTGCGATAACCTTTGCGCAAACCAATCAACATAGGCTAATTGTGATTTTTTTTTTTACCAAAAATATGTAGAAAAATACATATTGGCTTAAACTGAGGAAGAAATTTGTTCATTTACTTTTTTTGGATATTTAATATAGCAAAAAAGTAAAAAATATAGGTTTTTTTTGCAAAATTGACGCTCTTTTTTTTGTTTATAGCACAAAAAAATGCAAACCGCAGAGGTGATCAAATACCACCAAAAGAAAGCTCTATTTGTGGGAAAAAAGGACATCAATTTTGTTTGGGTACAACATTGCACGGCGCTGTGCAGTTGTCCATTAAAGCAATGCAGTGCCGTATCTCAAAAAATGGCCTGGTCAGGGCTGAAGTGGTTAAAGGGGTCTTAAACCCTTGTGTTTTTTCACCTTGATGCAACCTATGCATTAAGGTGAAAAAACTTCTGACAGTGACTGGCCCCCCAGCCCCCCCGTTTTTATTCACCTGAGCCCGTTCGCGTTCACCTTCTCTGCCTGAGGTTCTCAGCTCTTGATTAGATAGATTGATAGCAGTGCAGCCATTGGCTCGTGCTGCTGTCAATCAAATCCAATGACACGGGCGCTGGGGGGCGGGGCCGAGTCGTTTGTTATTTAAAGAAAGAAAAACAAGAGTTTACAATCACTTTAAGCTATATGAGTCACTAGACTAATACAAGGCTATGAATTCTCTGTGTGACAGCACTGAATTGCCTAGTGGTGTTAGAAATGGTATAGTGCAGTGATGGCAAACGTTGGCACCCCAGATGTTTTGGAACTACAGCTTCACAGTGCAGATGGACAATGACCCGAAGCATACTGCAAAAGAAACCAAAGAGCTTTTTAAGGGGAAGAAGTGAAATGGTATGCAATGGCCAAGTCATTCACCTGACCTGAATCCGATTGAGCATGCATTTCCCTTGCTGAAGACAAAACTGAAGGGAAAATGCCCCAAGAACAAGCAGGAAATGAAGACAGTTGCAGTAGAGGCCTGGCAGAACATCACCAGGGATGAAACCCAGCGTCTGGTGATGTCTATGCGTTCCAGACTTCAGGCTGTAATTGACTGCAAAGGATTTGCAACCAAGTATTAAAAAGTGAAAGTTTGATGGATGATTGTTAATCTGTCCCATTACTTTTGGGAGGCACATATACAAACTGTTGTAATTCCTACACCATTCACCTGATTTGGATGTAAATACCCTCAATTTAAAGCTGAAAGTCTGCAGTTAAAGCACATCTTGTTTCATTTCAAATCCATTGTGGTGGTGTATAGAGCCAAAAAGATTAGAATTGTGTCAATGTCCCAATATTTATGGACCTGACTTACTTTGCTATTAACAAGCTTATAACATTTTTGCTTAAACATTTATTTTATTATCTTGTATGTTGTATGTTGTAATATCTTGTAGATATTGATCACTTTCATTTCACAGTAATCACCTGACACAGATATAGTCCCTACAAACTGCTCTTTAATCATCTTTATTCTAAAAGTGCACTTGTGTGTTTATTAAAGTGGTTAAAGTAACAAGATTAGTCATACACTTGCCCTTGCAGGCTTTGCATCCCTGCAAACTCAAAGCTGCTATGAAAATAGCAAATTTCCTAAAGTTGCTGTTTACATAAACACAGGCACAGTCCCCTACATGACAGTGCCTAAGCCTTCTAATTGGTCACTTTAGGTATTATATTGTGGATCGGGAATGCAAAGGCAGTGACTGACTTACAGAAATAGAAATAGAAAACGTTCAGTGGAGCCTCAGGTTATGCTGGGGATTCTACATATGGCGTCAGGTTTATGTTTGTGTTTTTAGCTTACCAATTTTACGGACCAGAGAGGTTTGCATTAAAGCTACCCATAAAAATTAGAAGGTCACTAATTTGGCCGTGCTCTCTAGTAGGGCTTTGTAAGTCTAAAGCCCCGTACACACGATCGGACTTTCCGACAACAAAATCGTGGAATTTTGTCCAGAGGCTCAAACTTGTCTTGTATACACACGGTCACACAAATGTTGGCCAACAATTACGAGTGTAGTGATGTACTACACATACTACGTTGTTTTTCAGCTCCTTAGCGGCATCCTTTGGGCTCCTTATGCTAATTTCGTGTTAGTAGAAGTTTGGTGAGCGTTAATTCGCGCTTTTCTTTTCGTGTTTTTCATTTAGCGCTTTTCATTTTCGCGTTTTTCATTTCGGTTTCAGTTTGTTTCTGAATGGCCGTTCGTCAACCAGACATGTTGCGGGGTCGGAGGAGAATAACGTGTTAATTATTATTGGCCTTGGAGTTATTGCTTAGAGAATTTTTTTTGGTTGAATAATGATTTGATTTGGTATATTTTCTATATTTTTGGATCCACAGAATGCACTTTTTGGTTAAGTTCTATTGGCAGATAGCATGTATAATTTTTATTTTAATGCACAATAAAAAAAAATGTGTAGAATAATACTTGGCTAATGGCTACGTATTTTACTTCAAATGACAGTTTGGGAGTAGGCAGTTACATTTAAAAAAATACAATGTACAATTGACAAGGGACACCAACATGTTTGTATCTTTGATATTAAAAACTACGGGATAATGTTGTTGTGGTAACTTGCCCAAATAAAAAAAAATTAAAAAATAATATTTATTCGCCACTGTGTTTTTAATCTTTTGCGCTATAAACAAAAAAAGACCAACAATTAAAAAAAAAATATATATATTTTTTTTTACTTTCTGCTATAAAACACATCCAATAAAAATATTTAAAAAAATCAAATTACTTCATAAATTTAGGCCAATATGTATTCTGCTACATGTTTTTGGTTAAAAAATCCCAATAAGCTTATATTGATTGGTTTACATAAACGTTATAGCGTCTACAAACTATGGGATTTAATTTTACTAGTAATGGCGGTGATCAGCTACTTATAGCAGGATTGCGATATTGCGGTGGACAATCGGACACTTTGGACACTTTGCGAGAACCAGTGACACTAATACAGTGATCAGTGCTAAAAATATGCATTGTCACTGTACTAATGACACTGACTGGGAATGGGTTAAACATCTAGGGGAATCAAAGGGTTAACTATGTGTCTAGCCAGTGTTCTTGTGTACACAGTGTGCTGCTTTAACTAGGGGAAGGGATTAATTCTAGTCCATGCTTTGCAGACACAAACCATTGATCCCTTCCTCCCTGTAAGAACTTAGATATGCCTTATTTACATAGACATATCTCAGTTCTCTTTGTTTTACAATTGGTGGGTGTCGGAGGACATAGAGTACCCGGTACCCGCAGATTGGCTTCTGCTGTGAACTATCACAGCAGAAGCGGCCTGCTAGTGGTGTACGTGTGCTCCCTGCAGGCGGAAGTGCAGGATCACACATATATATATATATGTGATCCTGCGCACAGCTACTTTCTCTAGGGGGAGAGATTGATTCTAATACATGCTTTGCAGAGACACAGGATCGATCTCTTCCCCTCTGTCAGAACTGAGATATGCCTTGTTTACATAGACATATCTCAGTTCTCTGTGTTTTACCAATGATTGGCAGATGTCGGAGGACATAGAGTACCCGGCACCCGCAGATTGGCTTCCGCTGTGAATTATCACAGCAAAAGCAACCTGCTGTTGGTGCGCACATGCTCCCTGCAGGTGGAAGTGCAGGATCACATATATATACACATGATCCTGCGCACAGCTGTCACCTTGTAGCAGTAAAAGTGCTATAGGGCGATCAGCAAGTGGTTAAGTTGATACTAAAGCCTAAACATTGTTTACCTTAATCCATTAAGGTAGAAAATGCCCCAATACCTGTCCTACCCCCCTCTGGCAATCTTAGCTGGCTCCATTTAACCACTCCAGTGCTGTCTCCAGCTTCAGCAGCTCCTCACTGCCCTCACTTACTACTTTTACAGGAGACACAGAGAACAGCGGATCCATAGGCTGCTGCTGCAATCAGTCAAACTCCTGTGAGCAGGGAGTGGGGGCATGGCTTACTGATGCCATGTGTGTCTATGACTATGACTGATGCGCATGCAAGGGTGCATCCTCAGCATCTGGCTTGCTAAAGGAGGCACCCAAAAGAAGGGAGGTGCCAGAAGAGGAAAAAATCTATCATTGCACAAAGCTGGTAAGTATAATATTTTTTATTTATTTAAAAAAAATGCATTTAGTATCACTTTTAATATCAAACAATAGAGGACAGGATACAGTAGTACAGGCCAGGCAAAAATTGTCTCTGATGGTGAAATAGTTATTTATATATATCCTCTCAGCTGTTATTTCAGTTATAAATAGTGAATAGCTATGTATCATTGTCCCTTTGTTTTGTTAGCACATTATCGTACAGTGTGGTCTCAAATTACAGATACCAAAATCACAGTTTCCTATTATGACTGTTTTCATATTCTTTGCCAATGTATTTTATGTAATGTAGTCATTACATGGATCAAATTAATTGTTTTTAAAGATGGTCATTATACTAACACAATTTTTAAGTGTGTTTAAAGATATCATGTGCACAGGAGTTTAATTATATAGCTGAGAACATACAAAGACAAATACATAATTCTATTTTATGTCTCAGGAAATACACTTAAAAAAGTATGCATTTCTCACAAGGCTAATGGATTTTCAATTGCACTTTCCCTAACTAGTATAAAAAGTATAATAAATAAATTCATTCATCCATAGATACAATTTTCTCCTCTCCAGGTTGGCCTAGCAATATAAACTTTGAAAATTAGAAATACAATCTATTGTTTTTTTTTTTGTTTTTTTCAATCACTCCCCTAGGATTTTATATCATATATATGGTGGGTTAATCAGTTAATAGTAGGTCATTTCATAAAAAGGTTTGAGGTTCAAGAACAAATACATTTTCAGAATGTGTAACATAGGAGGTCACCTGGGTTGTACTGTTGTTAAATGTATTTATTATCATCTGGTACATGTATCTACAAGGTGAGACAGACAGTTTTACAAGTTTTACAGTCCATCATTTTTCTAACTAAGGAATGTCGAGCTGAAAGGTGCAGCATCAGCTTAGGCTGTCATTAACAGAGAATGTCTAACATTATTTATATTGAATTAAAAAAAGGATATCAAGAGAGCCTGATCAAGATTGTCATAAAATCTCACCAAAAGCAATGATCTATAGACATAGTTCAACATTGCTCTTCTGCACCATGCTGCTGAGAAACTGGGGTTGACTTACTAAAACTGGAGATTGCAAAATCTGAGTCAGCTGTGCATGGTAGCCAATCAGATTCTAACTTTAGTTTGTTCAATTAAACTTTTTAAAAAAAAAACTGGAAGCTGATTGGCTTCTGCGAAGAGCTGCACCGGATTTAGCATGCTGAGGTTTTAGTAACTCAACCCCACAGAATTTTCCTCAGTAATATTTAGCTTAAAGTGATTGTAAAGTCTCAGTTTTTTTTAATAACAAACATGAGCACAGAGCAACCTGGATCCTCCTCTTCTTGGGTCCCTCTTCGCTGCTCCTGACCCCTCCCTCCTGTTGAGAGCTCCCACAACAAACAGCTTGCTATGGGGCACCCGAGCTGAGCTGCAGCTTTCGTGTGTCCATTCAGACATGGAGCTGCAGTTCGGCCCCGCCCCCTCTCTCTCTGGCTGGCTAACTCACTTTGACTGACAGCAGCAGGAGCCAATGGCTGCTGATTCTCAGCCAATTAGGAGGGAGAGTCCCACATGGCCGAGGGACTTGTGGACATTGATGGATAGAGATGGGGCTCAGGTAAGTATTAGGGGGGTGCTGGGGCAGCTGCTGCACACAGAAGGCTTTTTATCTTAAAGCGGAGGTCCGCCCACTGCAAAAATTAAAAGCCAGCAGCTACACATACTGCAGCTGCTGACTTTTAATAATCGGACAGTTGCCTGCCCTGGAGTCCAGCGATGTCAACATCGATGTCAACATCGCAGCTGATGTTACTATCAGCCATCGGGTGCATGCCGCCTCCATTGCGAGTAAGGGAACCCAGCAGTGTTGCTTCACTCTGGGAACCCTACTGCACATGTGCGAGGCTCCGCTCCTCTCTCCTACTTGTCCAGCGACAGGGGGTGGAGGAGGGAGGCCGGGCGGTGATGTCAATACCCACGGCTGAGGCTCCCGGAAGTGGGGAAAGCATACCTGTGAAAGACAGCTATGCTGTCCCCCCTCCCCCCAAAAGGTGCCAAATGCGACAATGGAAGGGGGGAGGAGTACAATAAGCAGAAGTTCAACTTTTGGGTGGAACTCCACATAAAATGCATTAAGATAAAAAGCCTCCTGACTTTACAACCCATTTAAATATTATGTCTGTTTCTTTCTTTATTAGGAAAGATAATACATTTTATTTATTTTAGATAATTTATTAATTAAGGTCAGGAGAATTTGTATCTATACAACTTTATATATTCAAATATTCTGAAGGCTACAATTTCAAGTACAGGGTAGAAAAAACTTCAGACGTAACATAAATCATTGTTTCACTTCAGTCTCAGCACATCAACCCAGGTGCCAATCTGGCTTGTTCACCACTAAGTTGCACATAAATCTTAAAGGATGATCACACACTGGTATGCTGAGATTCTTCTTTTGTTGCAGAAGCGACATAAATGCAGGAACACATGGATATCTTACGCATTTCATGCTGAACTCAGTGCGAGTTTACCGTGAAATGTTTAAGAGATTTCTGGATGCCAGTGTTTATGCTGCTTTTGCATTAAAAAAAGATTCTTAGTATATCAGTGTACAATCATCCTTCAAGATTTATGTAAAAACATCAGTCTGAAAATAATCCAGTATGAATTGGGCCCTTTTTAATAAATACTCTAAATAAAAAACCTAGTAAAACCTATAGAAATATCAAAAAGGAATATGTAAATTTGTACTGTGCCTTGAACTGTCAAATGGATTGCTTCCAACAGTTAAAAAAAAAAACATGAATTTTTGGCAGAGTTTAATATGAACTTGTTATTATTGTAACATCTGAAGGATTCGGTGTTGCCAAGCTTTCTGAGTTGTAAGCGTCCTCTGCCATACTTTAACGTAGCTAAATTATTCATTTATAAAGTAAACATATGTGTGTAGACTTTTTTTTTTTTTACTTCCAGTGCTACAGTATGTTGATTTTTTTCCTGATTAATACATTTAAATTAGCATGCAATATGAAAATCAGAAGCTGGTACAGGTCCAATAGAAAAACAACTTTGATGCACCATTCTCTACCTCCCAAACAGACCCTTGCAGTCTTTACTGTGGCTAATATGTTGCATTCTAGCAAATGTGCTAAGAAACATAAATACAATATATAAAATGAAAGCACCTATAAATCCCAACCTATAATTCCACATAAGAATAATATGTTAATAATTTCAAAAAGTTATTTTCATTTTTTTCAATTACAGGTACTTGTCAATTTTTGCAGAACTTTACATATTCATTATGCATACACATCATTATACTTGGCCTCAAGGAGCTTATAATCTACAATCCCAAAACTCCCACTGATACACATATTAGGGCCAATATAGAAAGGAGCCAAATACCCTACCAGCATGTCTTTGTAGCGTGGTAGGAAACCAACGCAGGCACAGGGAGAACATGCAAACTCCAAGCAGGTAGTGCAGGGGCTGGGATTTGAACAAACAACCCTGGTGGTGCTAGTTGGAAGTGATAACCACTTAGCCATTGTGCTGCCCAAATAATTTTAAACCAGTAGCTTGCAATAAAATAATACCTGTTTTTCCAGACAGAGGGTGACAATGATTTGTCCTTGTCTCCCAATTATGGAATTGTCTGGTTCACATGGGCTTTCAACAAAAGCTACAACTGAACATTTCAAAATATGTTATGCAAGCATGGTCCAGTTGATCTATCAGTATGCTTTTTGTTTGAAGGAGGAAACTAGGAAACCCCATAGAGGCAGAAACATACAAACTTAATATTTGTGAGGGCAATGAAAAGGCCAGTCATTGCCCTTGGTGGTGCAATCTTCATATATACATATATATATATAAAGGAATACAAGTCTTATGCTGGCCATACACTATACAGAAAATCGGCCGAACCCATTTTCGAAAAACGAACGTTCGACCGTGACCGCAAACGATCGTGCCATCATATAATGTCCGATAATCTGTTCAGTGGACATGAATAAATAATTTTGTGTTCGTTTTTTTACATATACCTAGTGCAGGCAGTTCGGACGGGAAACACATTAACCTTGCAATTTATCGTACGTTCGGCAGAAATTTTCCAAACATGCCGTTCGTTTTTTTTCCACAAAAATGTCACAAACGATTATCGATTTGTACCCACTAACTTGCCGAAAAACGAACGAAGCGTCCATACGAACGATTTTTCGGCCGATTTTTCGTATAGTGTATGGCCAGCATTAGTCTGTAAGGTTCAATATTGAGTTGGCCCACCCTTTGCAGCTACAACAGCTTCAACCCTTCTGGGAAGGCTGTCCACAAGATTTAGGAGTGTGTCTATGGGAATGCTTGACCATTCTTCCAGAAGGGCATTTGTGAGGTCAGGCACTGATGTGGATGAGAAGTCATTGCTCGCAGTCTCCAATCAATTCATCCCAAAGGTGTTCTATTGGCTTGAGGTCAGGACTCTGTGCAGGCCAGTCAATTTCCTCCACCCCAAACTCGCTCATCCACACTATATTGCCAAAAGTATTGGGCCACCCCTCCAAATTATTTGGTGGAGGGGGGATTATAGTGTGAGGTTGTTTTTAAAGAGTTGGGCTTGACCCCTTAGTTTCTGTGAAGAGAACTCTTACGGCATCAACATACCAAGACATTTTGAACAATTACATGCACCCAACTTTGTGAGAACAGTTTGGGGATGGCCCCTTCCTGTTCCAAAATGACTGCACACCAGTGCACAAAGCAAGGTTCATAAAGACATGGAAGAGCGAGTTTGGGGTGGAGGAACTTGACTGGCCTGCACAGAGTCCTGACCTCAACCCAATAGAATACCTTTGGGATGAATTAGAGCGGAGACTGCGAGCCAGGCCTTCTTGTTCAACATCAGTACTTGACCTGACAAATGCGCTTCTGGAAGAATGATCAAACGTTCCCATAGACACACTCCTAAACCTTGTGGACAGCCTTCCCACAAGAATTGAAGCTGTTATAGCTGCAAAGGGTGGGCCAACTCAATATTGAACTCTATGGACTAAGACTGGGATGCCATTAAAGTTCAAGTTCGAGTAAAGACAGACGTCCCAACACTTTTGACAATATAGTATATATATATTTTTTTTTTTCTTTTTTTTTTCCTTATTACATACCTTTGAGACAAATGTGCAATAAAATGCATTAGACAAACAGAAATTAACATACTCAGTTATTTTAAATATTCTTGTAGCTTTAGGGGAAATGAGAAACTAGAAGAGATGGCAAATCAGGTAAGCACTGCCTTTGTACCTGCCTTTGTATTGTTATTTACTATGAATAATTTAGGCTATATTGGACCATAAAGGAAAGGGTTTTATTTGTTTGAATAAAGACATTGGTGTCACTTTGGCAGGAATAATGGAAAATATCTTCAATGGAAACACAGACAGCAAAAATATCCTGAAGGAAGTTCTGCCCTACTAAAATGGTTGATTGCTGTCTATATCATGTTTGGAAAGATTGCTTTGCTTCCCAATTTCTGTTCTGGTGAATTCAGAGTTAAATATTGCATGTAAGTCCAGCTTCTGGTAGACAGTCTTACAACACGGTGCTACAAGCAGGCAACAGATTTTCAAACGGTGGTGCAGGTTTTATTATTTCCATTTTCACGCTATCAAGTTACAGCACAGTTTTATATTAAAAAAAAAAAAAACAGGAACTTTTTTCTTAATTTAATGCACTATTAAGCTTTTTATTAAGATATTATTAATCAACTCTGAGCCTCTGAAAAGCAACAACAGCAGATCTTTAAAACTGCAATTAAAACGGTGTTTGATGTGGGTGCATTAATGTATGTTAATGCTCTGTCACCAACTGCTGAATACAAACAGCCCCGAACCCTTGAAATATCTTTCACATGAAAATGTTGATATTTAAAAAATAACTATGTTCTATGTTTTTCAGTGTTTAAAATTTTGAGTTTTCAAAAAAAAAAAAAAAAAAAAAATATATATATATATATATATATATATATATATATATATATATATATATATATATATATATATGATCAGCTTATTGTAGATTGTTAACAAACTTTAAAGCCCAGATCTAGCACGTTTCTTCTGTCAGGTTTTTATTTTTATAAAAGGGAGGCAAACATGTTTTGCATCCAGATGTCTGAGAAAGTGATATACATAGTTAAGTCTCTTCAAACCCATCTCACAATATCAAAATCCAAAACACTGATGATAGGAAAGGAAAGGGATAAGTTATCTGAAGTATGGTTTAAGGAGAAAAAAAATCAAGTCTATTATTCTAACAAAACCTGGAACTGATCTACCACTTGTTGACACTTTATTATAGTCTAATGTACATACATTTTTTGGGGGAAGTACATTTTTACGGGGGGATGCTGCTGCATTTTTTAACCATTTCAGCCCCAGAAGGATTTCCCCCCTTAATGATCAGGCCATTTTTTTGCAATACGGCGTGGCGTCGCTTTAACTGACAATTGTGCGGTTGTATAATGCTGTACACAAACCAAACTGATGTCCTTTTTTTTACCACAAATAGAGATTTCTTTTGGTGGTATTTGATCATCTCTGCAGTTTTTATTTTTTGCGCATTAAACAAAAAAAGACTGACAATTTTGAAAAAAAAAACTATATTTTTTACTTTCTGCTTTAATACATATCCAAAAAAAAATATATAAAAAAACAAATGTATTCATCAGTTTAGGCCAATATGTATTCTGCTACATATTTTTGATAGAAAACATCGCCATAAGCATATATTGATTGTTTGCGCAAAAGTTATAGCGTCTACAAAATAGGAGATAGATTTAGGGACTTTTATTTTGTTTGTTTTTACTAGTAATGGCGGCGATCTGTGATTTTTAGCGGGATTGCGACATTGTGGCGGACAAATCTGACCCCACGTGACACTTTTTGGGGACCAATGACATTATTACATTGACCTGTACTAAAAAATGCACTTCTCAATGTATAAATGACTCTGGCAGGGAAGAGATTAACACTATGAGGCGATCAAGGGGATAACTGTGTTCCCTGTGTGTTATAACTGTGTGGGGGATGGGCTTGCTGGGACAACACAGTGATTGCTGTTCCTGATCACTAGGAACAGCAGATCTCTGAGTTTTCCCCTGTCAGAACAGGGTTCTGCCTTATTTACATAGGCAGATCTCCATCCTGCCTCTCTGTACCGCAATTGAGGCGTGGCTGGCGGACAACGAGTCCGCCAGACCTGCGGGAGAGCTCCTGCGGCACGCGGCTGGCACGCGCCCACAATACCACATGCACAGACCAACGTATAGGTACGTTGGTTTGTGCAGCCGAGCCGCCTTGCCACAGTATATGTGCGGAAGGTGGTCGGCAAGTGGTTAAAGGAGTTTATTTTCTTTGTGGAATCTTTTTTCATGGCACTGTCATTTTTAATACATATGCTTACTATTGGAGATTGTGCAATCTTATTTTAAACCTGATCTCCATGTTTCAGTGAACTTTGAAAAGCTTGTTTGGACCAAGCTGGTCCAAGCTGGTCCAAACAAATTATTTACTTTACTATCAGATTCAGCAGTTGTGTGTGCTGCATAAACTGTATGTAGCCTTAGCTACATACACTATATAACACTGTGTTCTGGCTGCAGGACAGAGCCTTCCCACTGAAGCAGAGATTGTGACATCATCTGCCCACCTCTCTACCTCAGTTAATCAGAGGAAGCTTTTAATTCATTCATAGAATACAAAGCTTTCTGTGAATGGCTGAGCAGTGCTCAGTCTGACTCAATTTTGTTCTGACAATGGGACCACAGCATTGTATACTGTATGCAGCTGAGGCTAAATACAGTTTAAACAGTGCGCACAGCCACTGCATCTGTTAATAAAAAAAAATAGTTTGTTTGGACCAGCTTGGTCCAAACAAGCTATTAAAAACTCACTGAAACATGGAGATCAGCTTTAAAATGAGCTTGTACAATCTTCAATAGTAATCATGGGGATCAAAGATGTCAGTTGAATGAAAGAAAACTCCACAAAGAGAAAAACACCTTAAAAATATATCAGAATCCCACTCAAAAATCTACCATTCAAAAATAAATAAACAAATACTTACATATGTTAGATTATATCAAAGTGTAAACAATTGGTAGACCAGTTCTAGGTGCCTCAATGAGAGACTAAACATCAAAACGTCCATAGAACAACCAAGGAAATACAAATATCCTAGTATTGCAATATAAATGGCTGTTGGAGCAAAACTTATGGTATGTTTTGAGCCCTATGAAAAAATAAAGGCATTTGTACATCCAAAGTAACTTGATTAAGCAATATCAAGCCACAGCAGGCCCTTTTGGAAAAAAAAAATAGAATTTTGCACATCTTCTGGATTATTAATTCAGCCAAAATCTGAACATACATAGTTACATAGTAGGTGAGGTTGAAAAAAGACACAAGTCCATTAAGTCCAACCTATGTGTGTGATTATATGTCAGTATTACATTGTATATCCCTGTATGTTGCGGTCGTTCATGTAATTATCTAATAGTTTTTTGAAACTATCAATGCTCCCCGCTAAGACCACCGCCTGTAGAAGGGAATTCCACATCCTTGCTGCTCTTACAGTAAAGAACCATCTACATAGTTTAAGGTTAAACCTTTTTTCTTCTAATTTTAATGAGTGGCGACAAGTCTGTAAACTCCCTTCTGTGAAAAAGTTTTATCCCTATTGTGGGGTCACCAGTATGGTATTTGTATATTGAAATCATATCCCCTCTCAAGCATCTCTTCTCCAGAGAGAATGAGTTCAGTGCTTGCAACCTTTATTCATGACTAATATCCTCCAGACCCTTTATTAGCTTTGTTGCCTTTCTTTGTACTCGCTCCATTTCCAGTACATCCTTCCTGAGGACTGGTGCCCAGAACTGGACAGCATACTCCAGGTGAGGCTTGACCAAAGTCTTGTAGAGTGGGAGAATTATCACTTTATCACTGGAGTGAATCCCCTTTTTAATGCCAATATTCTGTTTACTTTGTTAGCAGCAGGTTGGCATTGCATGCCATTGCTGAGTCTGTCATCTACTAGGACCCCCAGGTCCTTTTCCATCCTAGATTCCCCCCAGAGGTTCTCCCCCCCAGTGTATAGATTGCATTCATATTTTTGCCACCCAAATGCATTATTTTACATTTTTCTACATTAAACCTCATTTGCCATGTAGTTGCCCACCTCATTAATTTCTTCAGATCTTCTTGCAAGGTTTCCACATCCTGTGGAGAAGTTATTGCCCTGCTTAGCTTAGTGTAATCTGCAAATACAGAGGTTGAACTGTTTATCCCATCCTCCAGGTTGTTTATGAACACATTAAACAGGATTGGTCCCAGCACAGAACCCTAGGGGACCCCACTTCCCACCCCTGACCATTCTGAGTATTTCCCATTTATCGCCACCTCTGAACTCGCCCTTGCAGCCAGTTTTCAATCCATGTACTCACCCTATGGTCCATGCCAACGGACCTTATTTTGTACAGTAAACGTTTATGGGGAACTGTGTCAAATGCAAAATCCAGATACACCACATCTACAGGCCTTCCTTTATCTAGATGGCAGCTCACCTCCTCATAGATGGTTAATAGATTGGTTTGGCAAGAACGATTCTTCCTGAATCCATGCTGATTACTGATAATGATACCGTTTTCATTTCTAAAATTTTGTATATAGTCCCTTATCATCCCCTCCAAGAGATTGCATACTATTGATGTTAGCCTAATGCCGCGTACACACGGTCGGACTTTCCGGCATACTTGGTCCGGCGGACCAGAGTGTGCCGGACAATCCGCCCGTGTGTGGGCGGCGGCGGACTTTTCCGGCGGACTTCTTCCCAAAAGCCCGCCGGACCTAGATTTTAAACATGTTTGAAATCTTTCCGTCGGACTCAGTTTCGGGCGGAAAGTCCGCTCGTGTGTGTGCTGGTCCGACGGAAAGCCCGCTCGTGTGTAGGCTGGTCCGACGGACCAAATACGACACGAGGGGATGGTATTGCATCTCGCGCTCGCTGCAATAGGAAAAACAAATCTTCCTATTGCGGCGAGCGCGGGGCATACCAGGCCCTTAGGTCTGGTATGGATTATAAAGGGGAACCCCGCTACGCCGAAAAAACGGCGTGGGGTCCCCCTAAAATCCATACCAGACCCCGATCCGAGCACGCAGCCTGGCCGGTCAGGAAAGGGGGTGGGGACGAGCGAGCGCCCCCCCCCCTCCTGAGCCGTACCAGGCCGCATGCCCTCAACATGGGGGGTGGGTGCTTTGGGGGAGGGGGGCGCCCTGCGCCCCCCCCAAAGCACCTTGTCCCCATGTTGATGAGGACAAGGGCCTCTTCCCGACAACCCTGGCCGTTGGTTGTCGGGGTCTGCGGGCGGGGGCTTATCGGAATCTGGGAGCCCCCTTTAATAAGGGGGCCCCCAGATCCCGGCCCCCCACCCTATGTAAATGAGTATGGGGTACATGGTACCCCTACCCATTTACCTAGGAAAAAAGTGTAAGTAATAAAACACACTACACAGGTTTTTAAAATATTTTATTAAACAGCTCCGGGGGGGGATCTTCCTCCGGCTTCGGGGGTCTTCTTCCGGCTTCGGGGGTCCCTCCGCTTCATCTTCTCCCGGCGTCCGGTTGGTTCTTCTCCGCTCTCCGGCCTCTTCTCCCGGTGTCGCAGGTCTTCGGCCGGCCCCTCCGCTCTCTTCATGTAGCTCTATTGCGAGCGGAGGTCCGGACTTCTTGGCTTCTTGGCTTCTTGGCTTCTCTTCTCTTCTCTTCCCCCAGATGTTGACACGACGCTCTCTCCGGCTGGACTGGTCTCTGAGGGCTGCGTTGTGACTTATATAGGCGGAGACCCCGCCCCCATATGATGTCACAGTCCTTGGGCATGCTGGGACTGTGACGTTTTAGGGGGCGTGGTCGACCACGCCCCCTAAAACGTCACAGTCCCAGCATGCCCAGGGACTGTGACATCATATGGGGGCGGGGTCTCCGCCTATATAAGTCACAACGCAGCCCTCAGAGACCAGTCCAGCCGGAGAGAGCGTCGTGTCAACATCTGGGGGAAGAGAAGAGAAGAGAAGCCAAGAAGCCAAGAAGCCCAGAAGTCCGGACCTCCGCTCGCAATAGAGCTACATGAAGAGAGCGGAGGGGCCGGCCGAAGACCTGCGACACCGGGAGAAGAGGCCGGAGAGCGGAGAAGAACCAACCGGACGCCGGGAGAAGATGAAGCGGAGGGACCCCCGAAGCCGGAAGAAGACCCCCGAAGCCGGAGGAAGATCCCCCCCCGGAGCTGTTTAATAAAATATTTTAAAAACCTGTGTAGTGTGTTTTATTACTTACACTTTTTTCCTAGGTAAATGGGTAGGGGTACCATGTACCCCATACTCATTTACATAGGGTGGGGCGCCGGGATCTGGGGGCCCCCTTATTAAAGGGGGCTCCCAGATTCCGATAAGCCCCCGCCCGCAGACCCCGACAACCAACGGCCAGGGTTGTCGGGAAGAGGCCCTTGTCCTCATCAACATGGGGACAAGGTGCTTGGGGGGGGGGCGCAGGGCGCCCCCCTCCCCCAAAGCACCCACCCCCCATGTTGAGGGCATGCGGCCTGGTACGGCTCAGGAGGGGGGGGGCGCTCGCTCGTCCCCACCCCCTTTCCTGACCGGCCAGGCTGCGTGCTCGGATCGGGGTCTGGTATGGATTTTAGGGGGACCCCACGCCGTTTTTTCGGCGTAGCGGGGTTCCCCTTTATAATCCATACCAGACCTAAGGGCCTGGTATGCCCCGCGACGGGGCTAGCAAGGTGTCAATCTCGCCGATAAAAGCGGCAAGATTGACATCCTTCTCTAGTCCCGTCGCACCTGAGTCACGTTCAAAATGAACGGACTTGTCCGTGTGTGGGCAAGTCCGTTCATTCTGAAAGTCCGCCGGAACTCCGGCGAAAGTCCGTCGGAAAGACGGGCGGACTTAGCCCGCCGGAAAATCCCGGCGTGTGTGGGCAAGTCCGTTCGTTTTAAAGTCCGGCGCACCTGGCGGACAAAGTCCGTCGGAAAGTGTGCCGGACCAAGTAGGATAGAAAGTCCGCTCGTGTGTACGCGGCATTACCGGTCTGTAATTCCAAGGGATGTATTTTGGCCCTTTCTTAAATATTGGTGCTACATTGGCTTTTCTCCAATCAGCTGATACCATTTCAGTCAGTAGATTGTCAGTAAAAATTAGGAACAATGGTCTGAGGGTGATTCCTGTGATGTGTCATGAGGACAAACACTGCATTTTGGTTACTGAAGCCCCCCGATTCCCTTGTGAAGACTGCAGAGAAGAAAAAATTCAATACCTTCACCATCTCCCCATCCCTTATAACCAGATGTTCTTCCTCATTATTTATGGGGCCAATATGGTCTGTCCCCCTTTTTTACTTATTATATACTTAAAGAATTTCTTGGGATTTTTTTGCTCTCCTCCGCTATGTGTCTATCGTGTTCTATCTTAGCCGCCCTATTGCACCCTTACATATCTTGTTGCAATCTATGTAAAGTCTGAATGCTGATGATGATCCCTCAAAAAATATACAGTGGGGATGGAAAGTATTCGGACCCCCTTAAATTTTTCACTCTTTGTTATATTGCAGCTAAAATAATTTAAGTTCATTTTTTTCCTCATTAATGTACACACAGCACCCCATTATGACAGAAAAAAAACAGAATTGTTGACATTTTTGCAGATTTATTAAAAAAAACTGAAATATCACATGGTCTTAAGTATTCAGACCCTTTGCTGTGACACTCATATATTTAACGCAGGTGCTGTCCATTTCTTCTGATCATCCTTGAGATGGTTCTACACTTTCATTTGAGTCCAGCTGTGTTTGATTATACTGATTGGACTTGATTAGGAAAGCCACACACCTGTCTATATAAGACCGTACAGCTCACAGTGCATGTCAGAGCAAATGAGACTCGTGAGGTCAAAGGAACTGCCTGAAGAGCTCAGAAACATAATTGTGGCAAGGCACAGATCTGGCCAAGGTTACAAAAAAATTTCTGCTGCACTTAAGGTTCCTAAGAGCACAGTGGCCTCCATAATCCTTAAATGGAAGACATTTGGGATGACCAGAACCTTTCCTAGAGCTGGCAATCCGGCCAAACTGAGCTATCAGGGGAGAAGAGCCTTGGTGAGAGAGGTAAAGAAGAACACTGATCACTGTGGCTGAGCTCCAGAGATGCAGTCGGGAGATGGGAAAAAGTTGTAGAAAGTCAACCATCACTGCAGCCCTCCACCAGTCGGGGCTTTATGGCAGAGTGGCCCGACAGAAGTCTCTGCTCAGTGCCAGACACATGAAAGCCCGCATGGAGTTTGCTAAAAAACACCTTAAGCACTCCAAGATGGTGAGAAATAAGATTCTCTGGTCTGATGAGACCAAGATAGAACTTTTTGGCCTTAATTCTAAGCGGTATGTGTGAAGAAAACCAGGCACTGCTCATCACCTGTCCAATACAGTCCCAACAGTGAAGCATGGTGGTGGCAGCATCATGCTGTGGGGGTGTTTTTCAGCTGTAGGGACAGGACGACTGGCTGCAATTGAGGGAAAGATGAATGCGGCCAAGTACAGGGATATCCTGGACGAAAACCTTCTCCAGTTGCTCAGGACCTCAGACTGGGCCGAAGGTTTACCTTCCAACGAGACAATGACCCTAAACACACAGCTAAAATAATGAAGGAGTGGCTTCACAACAACTCCGTGACTGTTCTTGAATGGCTCAGCCAGAGCCCTGACTTAAACCCAATTGAGCATCTCTGGAGAGACCTAAAAATGGCTGTCCACCAACTTTTACCATCCAACCTGACAGAACTGGAGAGGATCTGCAAGGAGGAATGGCAGAGGATCCAGGTGTGAAAAACTTGTTGCATCTTTCCCAAAAAGACTCATGGCTGTATTAAATCAAAAGGGTGCTTCTACTAAATACTGAGCAAAGGGTCGAAATACTTAGGACCATGTGATATTTCAGTTTTTCTTTTTTAATAAATCTGCAAAAATGTCAACAATTCTGTGTTTTTCTGTCAATATGGGGTGCTGTGTGTACATTAATGAGGAAAAAAAATGAACTTAACTGATTTTAGTAAATGGCTGCAATATAACAAAGAGTGAAAACTTTAAGGGGGTCTGAATACTTTCTGTCCCCACTGTATATGAATGGTAATACACATACTATCTAGATTTATGTAACTACTAGAGAAACTGTTATGATGGCAACTTGTTTATAAGTATGTGTGTTTCAAACATATAAAATACCAACTGTAACCAATAATCAATTTAATCTATGGTTTCATATTAAATTAGAGGGGTAGGTAGGGATAAGGGGGGGAGAAAAAAAAGCGGGGAAGGAAAAAAATCTTTATTATAAAAAATGCAACATTTATTTATTTATTGTACAAGAAACACATATAATGGCAACATTGATTCCTGGAACTCTGACCTTCAAGCAATAAATTCAAAGGCTTTCTAATTTAGGTAACTTTTTGTCAATATCTCCACCACATACCTGTATATGCCTATGGACCCTGCCTCGTGTGTGAAATATTAAATAGGGTTTTTTTTTTTCCATATGTTCAAAAATTGCATGAAGGGTAATTGGAGATCTCAGGTTGCTGGACACAACATCTGAGATTTGATCTGACACATAAACCTCATAGTTTGTCAGGTTATAAAAACACAAGGTTTTCAGTTCCACCAGTTGAAAAGATAAATCATCAAATATATTGGAAATCCCCATATACAGTACCACATCCTATATCCACAGTTAATCCAGAAAAAGGCAAAACAACCCTTTTAAAGCATGGTCTGTTTGCTCCAACAGTTGACAACAGCAAACTTTAAATTGCAATGTGGTCTTTGCAACATAAAACAGCCACATTTGCAAGTTTTTTAATAGATGGCACCTTCCATGTTACAGTTGTTAAAATGTGTTGCAATAATAGTTTATACATTAGGTAAATCAATCATAGATTCATATATGTGCACATTGAACATGTGCCATATCTGCATATACAGTACCTAGTTGAATTGTGTCACCTTTAATGGCTACATTTTATCTCTCAAGCCCGGTGCACAATGAAAAGTGAGTGTTGGACGAAAAGATAATACCTTTGACATTATTTATCCTTCTAAAATGAGTGCCAAAGTTTGCGCATAATTTCTTTTAGCTGTTAATGTTGACAAGTAAAAATCATATATGTTTTAGATGACTTCTCAGGGTGTTAGCATGTCTTTATAAGATTTTTTATATAACCTCTTGTCTGAGTCCTTCTCTTGCAAAGTTTGCTTCTCTTTGAAAATCTTACCTGGAACTGAACTACCACTTGATGACACTATATGATTGTCTAATGTACCAATATGTGTGTGGAGGTTTGCAAATAAAAAAAAAAAAAAAAAAGACGCTGATTAACACATTTTTAAATGTATTTTCTTTTTGTAATCTTTGCAAGTACCTGAATCTGGCTAGCATTAGCCACTTGCAACTCCTGAATGGCAGATCTCAGAAGGGATTTGCCATTCAGGGAGCATAAGGAGCCACTCAATTTTACTAAAATACAGGGAGCATACTTTTAGGAGGAAGGAGTAGAATGACAGATGAGATGAATTCATCAGTCTGCTGCTTTCTTTTCATTGCCTAGTCACTGGGAGAGGATAAGGAGGATACCTGTTATGCCCTGTACACACGATAGGATTTTCCAATGGAAAATGTGTGATAGGACCCAGTTGTCAGAAATTCCAACCGTGTGTAGGCTCTATCACACATTTTCCATCGGAATTTCCGACACACAAAGTTTGAGAGCTTGCTATAAAATTTTCCGACAACAAAATCCATTGTCGGAAATTCCGATCGTGTGTACACAAATCCGACGCACAAAGTGCCATGCATGCTCAGAATAAATTAAGAGACAAAAGCTATTGGCTACTGCCCTGTTTATAGTCACGACGTACCTGTTTTACGTCACCGCGTTGAGAACGATCGGATTTTCCAACAGCTTTGTGTGACCGTGTGTATGCAAGACAACATTGAGCCAACATCCGTCGGAAAAAATCCATGGATTTTGTTGTCGGAATGTCCGATCAATGTCCGACTGTGTGTACAGGGCATAAGTGTTACAGAACTGCGTCAGACAACAATGTGATCACCTAAACTTCTGCCAGACAGTGCTGTGCTATGGAAAATACACTATATTACCAAAAGTATTGGGACATCTGCCTTTACATGCATATGAACTTTAAAGGAATCCAAGTCTAATGCCTGTACACACAGTCGGATTTTCCGATGGAAAATGTCCGATCGGAGCATGTTGTCGGACATTCCGACCGTGTGTGGGCTCCATCGGACATTTTCCATCGGATTTTCCGACACACAAAGTTTGAGAGCAGGCTATAAAATTTTCCGACAACAAAATCCGTTGTCGGAATTTCCAAACGTGTGTACACAAATCCGACACACAAAGTGCCACTCATGCTCAGAATAAATAAAGAGATGAAAGCTATTGGCTACTGCCCCATTTATAGTCCTGACGTACGTGTTTTACATCACCACGTTCAGAATGATCGGATTTTCAACAACTTTGTGTGACCGTGTGTATGCAAGACAAGTTTGAGCCAACATCCATCGGAAAGGATTTTGTTGTCGGAATGTACGATCAATGTCCGACCGTGTGTACGGGGCATTAGTCCGTAGGGTTCAATATTGAGTTGGCCCACCCTTTGCAGCTATAACAGCTTCAACCCTTCTGGGAAGGCTGTCCACAAGATTTAGGAGTGTGTCTATGGGAATGCTTGACCATTCTTCCAGAAGGGCATTTGTGAGGTCAGGCACTGATGTGGATGAGAAGTCATTGCTCGCAGTCTCCAATCAATTCATCCCAAAGGTGTTCTATTGGCTTGAGGTCAGGACTCTGTGCAGGCCAGTCAATTTCCTCCACCCCAAACTCGCTCATCCACACTATATTGCCAAAAGTATTGGGCCACCCCTCCAAATTATTTGGTGAGGTCAGGCACTGATGTGGACGAGAATGCCTGGCTTGCAGTCTCCGCTCTAATTCATCCCAAAAGTGTTCGGATTGAGGTCAGGACTCTGTGCAGGCCAGTCAAGTTTCTCCACCCCAAACTCACTCATCCATGTCTTTATGGACCTTGTTTGTGCACTGGTGTGCAGTCATGTTGGAACACGAAGGGACCATCCCCAAACTGTTCCCACAAAGTAGGGAGCATGAAATTGTCAAAATGTCTTGGTATGCTGACACCTTAAGATTCCCTTCACCCGAACTAAGGGGCCAAGCCCAACCCCTGAAAAACAATCCCACACCATAATCCCCCCTCCACCAAATGATTTGGACCATTGCACAAAGCAAGGTTCATAAAGACATGAATGAGCGCGTTTGGGGTGGGGGAACTTGACTGGCCTGCACAGAGTCCTGACCTCAACCCGATCGAACACATTTGTGATGAATTAGAGAGGAGTCTGCGAGGCAGGACTTCTCGTCCATATCAGTGCCTGACCCCTCAAAACCTTGTGGGCAGCCTTCCCAGAAGATTTGAAGTTGTTATAGCTGCAAAGGGTGGGCCAAATCAATATCGGACCCTATGGACTAAGACTGGGATGCCATTAAAGTTCATGTGCATGTAAAAGCAGGCATTCCAATACTTTTGGTAATATAGTGTACCTGTGTAAAGGCTCATCTAGATGACTGTTGTTTTCCTAGGTTTGGCGTGTTTTTGAAGCGCATGTCAGATACAAGCCCCATTGACTTAAATGGCATAGTGTAGAAGACAGTTTAGTTGCAATTTACATGTTTTGAATTGTGTTTTTCAGATGCAGCCTTATTGAGGTGCAGTTATATTGCAGGCAAGCAGTAAGAATGTATTCCTTCTCTCGTGTTTCTTATTTGCATGCAGTGCTGCTCAAACACATCTGTTCAAATGGGAAAGGTTGTGTTTGGCAAGAACACCCATCTACATAAACCTGAAATATCAATCAGAACTATATGGACAGAAATGCAAATGTTTTGTAAGGGAAAACAGTTCCCATACATGTATTTCATCTATGTATTTAGCTGTTTGACTGGAGAACAGCTCTGAATGTAACCTTTCCTACTTTATGTAAATAAACATAAGAAAACAGATAAAAAGGCCATTATTTGTTGTTTTTTGTTCCAGATGTTGTAGAAGGTAAAATTCAACTCCATTTGCCTGCTCAACATAACTCTCACACCTTACGATGCATGAGCTTTAATTCTAATATAATAACAGGAAGAATAGTGTGAACCGCAGAACGATAAAGAGGAACGCATATTTCATATTTGAAATGTTTAGCATTATCGCTGCAGAAGATGGAATATATTATCTTATGATCTGTAATCAAATGGTAACTCGTATATTTACACATTTCTACCAAGCTAAAATGACTGCGTTTTCTACATTTTATCCTAGAGAACTGCTAAGGTGTATGTAATATAAAAACATGAATGCACATTTTCATCACATTTTACATTTTTGCTGCTTTACTACCCACTTCTGTGTAGCAACTAATAATTCTGTCACCGTCCATGGAAAATTAAGAGGAACATTGCTGTAACACTCTCCCATAAAGAAGTCAGGCACATTAATATCTTATCTGCAACTACAGAGATATTACTCCAAGTTCCTCTACATTAACTCTTTGCAAAGTAGAACAGTTTCATGAGGTATAAATATATATTTATCTTACTTTTTTAATCACCATTCATAAGAAGAGCATGGTGAGCAAAGGAATGTGAAGGTACGATAAAATACTTTTATAAAGATATATTCAAAGTAAAATTTGTCACCATTAACAAAGGAATGTCAGTTCTACTTTTATAAATCCAGCTTTCGTATGGGGCTGCTTCAAGAAAGCAGGTGACAGAGGCCAGAAATGGCAATTGGGCAAATGAAAAATTTGCTAGAAGGCTTGCTTCCACCAAATATACTGTACAGTATACTATATGGTTCTGTCTGAGTCGGAACCATCATGCTTTCTGTCACTGGGTTTTTGCTTACAGCGTAGCACTGTTTTTGTATTTGTTTTGTCCAAATGTGTCCCATTATATGTCCTGTGTCATTTTCAGTGTCTTGTTTTCTATCCACTTGCCACTTAGGTTAGAAAATATGAGCATGACCATGTCAGCATGGTCATGCATGGTAAAGTTTTCTATTTTTACATTATAAAAAAAAAAATGTTATGAGGAATATTCATAAAGATGTCGCTGGCAAATTCACCAGGAAATTTTGTCAATTCATCCTTATAGCATTTGCTTGACCTCACACAGTTATATTTACACTAATTATTATAGTAGGTCGGTATCTCTATGGGCAGCGAATAAGCAGCCCCCTATTATGTCAATACTAGCCCATATAACCTTCAGCACTAAGGAAGGAGGTGTTTGAGAGTTTTTTTTTCTTTTAATTGAGTTTTCCTCCCTACACTACAGCACTACATTGGGCCCCTTGGCACCCCCAAGTTCCCAAGAGAGGTTTCTGGCAAAGAGGTGGACTTCTGTGCCACTTACAGGACCCTTAGCCAGTTCACTGAATTTGCAAGATCCGAAATAACATAAATAAATAAAAAATACACCATGCAAAAACATTCCTAATGTATCTTATATTTACCTTCCAGGCTTCAGTAAAAGAAAGTCCCCAAGTGGGGCCCTTCTTTATGCAGTGTCCCATAGGAGGAATAAAACCTCTGGTTTAAAAACAAGAGGGATCCTAACAATTTGATGGTTTTATAAGTACAGGGAACTCTCCTTGCATTTTCTTACACATTACTGACTAAAAGTTTATATTTTATATTTGTTCAAATATGTGAATTTTTTTCTCCCACTTTTGGGATTTGGTGCCAGAGAAGGAATTTTTTGGAATTTAAATAATTATTATAACCTATTATTAACAGCATTAAATTGTACCATGTGTTTTCATTTCAGCCTTTCTAACCTGCATACATGGTAGGGTCAAAAGGAGTGGGTGAAACCTTCTGGCCTCTTATGGGGAGAGGATAATTGCACATAAGCCACCATTTCCTGCCATTACCCTCTCCTGGGCACTGGGTGTACTGAGAAGCCCAGTTCCATACACACTAGGCCCTTGCTTTGGAGGACATTCTTTTTAAATTGTAATGAATTTAAATGAATTAACCATAGAATCCTTAAATCTGTGTAAAAGCACGATTTCAGCACTCTCCCTAGGCAATCATTGCTTTTTTTTTATAAAATGCAATTATTTGATATTTAGCATGGCAAATTCTACTCAGTAAATGTCAATGTCAAATGAATGTAACATTTTTCACATTTTTAAGAGTATTAATGTAAGCATTTGTACACATTACCAGCAGATATTTCCAAAATCACTAAATGTAAATTTCTCACTCAAGGTATGTTTGGCAAACATTGAGCGAGTGTACAAAAATGTGGCTAATATATAGAGTGAATGTTTGTCCAGTAAATACTGATGGAATGTTTGGTAACAGTAAATCAAATTTGAATGTTTTTATGGACCCTCTTTCACTGCACATAACGACACAATATATCTGATGAAGGTTTTATCATATAAGCAACCAATATATGCAATTTAGTCTTCTGAAAAACAAAATAGCATATTTATTGAAGACTTATTATTATTATAATCTATCATATGCATACCAACTATTGTTTTGTAATTAGTGTGGTCACAGGGAAACTATCAGGACCCAGGTCTGAACCTACAACCTCTGCTGTGCCTGGTGGTGTCTCTTTTTGATGAGCCACATGGGATGCTGGTCAGCAGTTTGGACAATTCCTTGAACAATCCTGCCTTAAACCTTGTTTCTATTGAACCTTGAATGCTTTGTTCTTAACGTCCTATTTTAGTCATGCCTTTGCACTTCCTGTTTGCCAGATACCGTATTTATCGGCGTATAACACGCGCCGGCGTATAACACGCACCCCAAGTTTAGGAGGGAATTTTAAGGAAAAAAACTTTTAGGAGTAAAGTTTAAGGAAGAAAAACTTACATTAAAATGCCCATCAATGCAGCGTTATCGGTGTCCATCTGCAGCCTTTTCAGTGTCAGTGCAGCCTTGCTCCAGTGTTTATTGCAGCCTTGTCAGTGCAGCTTTGCCCCAGTGCAGAATTGTCAGTGCAGCCTTGTCAGTGCAGCTTTGCCCCAGTGCAGAATTGTCAGTGCAGCCTTGCTCCAGTGTCCATTGTAGCCTTGCCCCAGTGCAGCCTTGTCAGTGCAGCCATGTCAGTGCAGCCTTGTCAGTGCAGCCTTGTCAGTGCAGCTTTTCTCCAGTGCAGCTTTGCCCCAGTGCAGCTTTGCCCCAGTGCAGCTTTGGCCCTGTGCAGCCTTGCCCCGTGCAGCCTTGCCCCAGTGCACCTTTGTGGGATTGCCGTGATCCCTGCCGACATACACAGCCATGTGTAAATTCAAATATGGCGCCGAGACTGCAGGGATTTGGTGGAGCTGAGATACAAATACCCGGGAGTCCTCGGCTTTTGTCGGCGCCGCTTATAGTCCCGCAGCCGAGGACTCTCGGGTATGTGTATCTCGGCTCCGCCGAGTCCCTGCAGTCTCGGCGCCATATTTGAATTTGATTTTCAGGGGAAAAAAGTGCGTGTTACATGCCGATAAATATGGTAATTGTGCTCTCTTCACCTAATATCTTGCTCTTGTCACTCCTGCTGCCATTTTCATCTTTGCTTCTGTTTGTTACTGACCTTTGACTTGTTCCACAACTGTGCTCCTGCTTGATCCCTACCTGCTACATCTGCTACTGGACCCCAGCTTGCTCAGCTCCTGGCTGTGCTATCCTGAAGACCACAACCTGGTACTTACATGCAGCAAAATCCATCTCCACCGTCTGGACCTCTGATAAACACTGGTTACTAGTTAGACTCCATATCTCAGGTCATCCGTCAGGGTGATCTGCTTCTGTACTTATGCAGCTGGTTGGTAGGAGCCTCTCTATTGCTATAGTTACTGGTCTCTGAGCCTGAACCCTGACCATGACAGAATACCTCATTCCCAGAGTTATTTATGATATTAAAACTAGTGGCAGTGCTGCAATACTTAGGGAAGGGTATTCTTTTTTGTGAAACTCCTCTCAAAACTCCTCCAAATACAGAAGGATATGAGGCCTGGTATCAACATGGCAGGAGGATGCACACCATGTGCCCATAGTCCTAGGAATACTGGCTTCCATGCTTGGTGTGTCGGGCTGTTAACATGTTTGGTGGCATCCCTGCTTTTAAAAATCTTTTTAAATTAAAAAAAAAAAAATTTAAAAGATACAGTTAACCCTCTGTGTGCTTAAATAGTTAGAAAACACAGTTTTGCTGCTAAGAAGAGCACAAATCCAGAAAATAGACCTGATGTGTACAAAGCTGATTTTACGGCTTACTGTAAATGTGACAGTCACTAACTGTTTACTGACTTTTACATTTGCCTATTGCATGTTCAATCTGTATTAAAGGAGACGTTTGGGGTATTTAAAAAATAAAAATTGTACTAACCTCTATGCTGCAGCATCAGTCTAATGCTGCAACTGTCTCTAAGCCTGAGAGCTGAGCATAATAATGAATTTGCAAAGTCCTAAAAAATGTATATATGCTTGTGTTTGGTGGAAAATGTCATGTTAAATTCCCTGGCATGACAATTGAGCCTTAGTAACTACTGAAGAAACTGGAGTCCTGAAATTATATATATTATTTATTAGACAACTTATAGCATAAAAAAATGCAAGGAAAATATTTCCTGACAAATCTGTTTAGTTAGCTAATAAATGGTATCACTTTAACTCCAAGCATTATGCAGAATTCCGGAGCCAGCCAGTCTAATCAGGAGGTCAGGAGGTGCTTTTAGGGAGCCAGGAAATGTGTCTTCCATTGCCAGCAATAAAGAAGGCTGAGAAAAGTAAGACAATAGCAGTTTTTAGGTACATTCGCTATTGGGCTCCTGGGATTTGTCCTTTTCTATATTCATGAAATATATTCATTGATCTTTTATATAACTTTACTGTTGCTGGTTATTGTAAGTAATAAATGAGTCAGAAGAGGCACCAGAACGCTGAACCTAGTGTTTGAGATTCTTATCTATATTCCTAGACTGAGATGATAGATAGATAGATAGATAGATAGATAGATAGATAGATAGATAGATAGATAGATAGATAGATAGATAGATAGATAGATAGACAGATCTTTGTATAAATTAGATATAAACCTTAATTCAGATTGCTATATCACTTTATAAGATAAAAATGCCACTCTTTTTATAAATATAGCTCTTAAAGTATTTTCATACTTCTTTACATCTCCTTCAGTCTATTTAATCCACTCAGTGTACGCATGCAAACACTTCAAAATCATCTTTACCTCACCTTCCCAATGAAGCTTCCTTATAATGACTATGTTGGACTAACTGCTTAAGGTGTGTTGACACATGTGAGCACAGTCTCCACCTCTGGTGCATGTGACAGGGTGACAATGCCAAAGCCAAACTAATAGACAATTGTCACCCAAAGACAGGAAGTACCTGAACAAAGACCTTCATGGTAGGATGGTAGGATCACCAGGCAGTGTTTTAAACCTTTAACTGCTAAAGATATACGGGGTATATTTGAATAGAACTGCTTGCAGTTGGCCAGTTCAGCAACCCATTACAATTGCTACATTGAATTGTATTCATTCAAAATGAAAAAGGCACAATTTATGATTTACAAATATTAGTTTTAGATTTGGTATGATTTTTTGTTTGTCAGTGCAAATACATATTTTAGTGTATTTTTATAGAAATTATTGTTTTTATCAACATTTGAACTTCTATCACAGTGTGTGCACAATAAGCAACACCATCTGTATATTCTACAGGTCCTGTGCAGACAGATTTATAAATGTATAGCTGGGGGGGGGGGGGGATTTTACAAATATTTCAAGTGGTGATTACAAAATGCTGAAACTTGATAAAGAAATTAAAAACAGTGAAAATATTTTGGCCACGTGAGGCTAACAGTGAAGAGCAAAGCCCAGCAGCACACAAGATAATGAGAGCTGCAAATTCAAAAAAAGTTAAAAAACAACTTTCAGAATTACACTGACATCTTAAAGCTTATATGGTTTTAGTGACTAAGTTAAGGTCTATTATGTTGCACAATCATTCTGGTATGTGCAGGATTGAGCTTTATATTGGGTCTAGGTTGAGTTTTCTGCAAATCCAACCCATCCCATTCTGTAGAGAGGGCAATTCACCACCATAGAAGCCAGCTACTAATTCACTTCTTGGACTCTAAAACATGGCCAGTAAAGGGGGTTTTCTTATGTGCCAGCCCCCTACTATAAAATGGTAGAATTCCCAGCAGCCAGGTGGTGACAATGTCTCTCCTCTCCATTACCTTTTTTTTATCAAGGTCCCCCAAGGTTCTGTTCTTAGACATCTGTTATACTCAATCTACACTTCCTCCCTCCATCAGGCTCCTCAGACATCACTAATTTACAAATAGACATATCAATATGGATGTTACACAATTTTCTCAAATTCAATCTATCCAAAACTGAGCTCATAATATTTCCTCCCCCACGTGCCTCATTCCCTGTCCTTTATGTTGAGCTCAATGGCACAGCTATCAGTTTCTCTGCACTAAGGATGATCCGAACACCCCCGGTTCGGTTCACACCAGAACTTGTGAACAGGCAAAAAATTTGGATGAACACATGAACACCGTTAAAGTCTATGGGACACGAACAATAAAAAAGTGCTCAATTTGAAGGCTTATATGCAAGTTATTGCCATAAAAAGTATTTGGGGACCGGATTCCTGCCCCAGGGAACATGTATCAATGCAAAAAAAGTTAAAAAAACTGATGGGAGCAGTGATTTTAATAATGCTTTAAGTGTAACAATAAAAATGAAATATTCCCTTAAATATCGTCCTGGGGGGGTGTCTATAGTATGCCTGTAAAGTGGCTCAGCTTTCCCGTGTTTAGAACAATACCACAGCAAAATGACATTCCTAAAGGAAAAAAGTCACATGGATTTTGGGGGGGACCCCTACGCCATTTAAAAAAAAAAAATTGGTGTAGGGTTCCCCTTAAAATCCATACCAGACCTATAGGGACTGGTATGGATTTTAGGGGGACCCCTATGCCCTTTTAAAAAAAATGGCGCAGGGTTCCCCTTAATATCCATACCAGACCTGAAGGGCGTTTTATCTATATTTCCGAGACCCAACAATTCATTACAGCTGCAATCAGTTTTAAATTACTTTTTTTCCTTTAGCAATGTCATTTTGCTGCAGTATTGTTCTAAACATGGGAAAAATGCGCCACTTTACACGCATACTAAAGGCAACCCCCAGACATGATTTTTAAAGGAATATTTCATTTTTACTGTTTCACTTTAAGCATTATTAAAATCACTGCTCCTGAAAAAAATGCAGTTTTAAAACTTTTTTTTGCATTGATACATGTCCCCTGGGGCAGGACCCAGGTCCCCAAACACTTTTTATGGCAATAAATTGCATATAAGCCTTTAAAAGTAGCACTTTCGGTTTTTCATGTTAATGTCCCATAGACTTTACCAGTGTTCCGCAGCTTTCGAATTTGCTGCGAACAATGCATAATGTTCTCTGTTTGGTGAACAGGCGAACACCCGATGTTCGAGTCGAACATCGGGCTCATCCCTACTCTCCACATGCCAGGGTGCTAAGTGTAGTCCTGGACTCTGAACTCTTCTTTCGGCTCCACATCCAATTACTGTCCAAATCTTGCCACTAGGGATGAGCCGAACACCCCCCGGTTCGGTTCGCAGCAGAACATGCGAACAGGCAAAAAATTTGTTTGAACACACAAACACTGTTAAAGTCTATGGGACATGAACATGAATAATCAAAAGGACTAATTTTAAAGGCTTTATGCAAGTTATTGTCATAAAAAGTGTTTGGGAACCTGGGTCCTGCCCCAGGGGACATGTATCAGTGCAAAAAAAAGTTTTAAAAATGGCCGTTTTTTGGGAGCAGTGATTTTAATAATGCTTAAAGTGAAACAATAAAAGTGAAATATTGCTTTAAATTTTGTACCTGGGGGGTGTCTATAGTATGCCTGTAAAGTGGGGCATGTTTCCCATGTTTACAACAGTCCCTGCACAAAATGACGTATCTAAAGGAAAAAAAGTCATTTAAAAGTACTCACGGCTATAATGAATTGTTGGTCCCGGCAATACACATAAAAGTCATTGAAAAAAAGGGCATGGGATTCCCCCACAGTCCATTACCAGGCCCTTTGGGTCTGGTATGAATATTAAGGGGAACCCCAAACCAAAATTTAAAAAAAAATTGCGTGGGGGTCCCCCCAAATTCCATACCAGGCCCTTCAGGTCTAGTATGGATATTAAGGGGAACCCTGTGCCAAATTTTTTTTTTAAATGGCGTGGGGGTCCTCCTCAAAATCCATACCAGACCCTTATCTGAGCACGCAACCTGGCAGGCCGCAGGAAAAGAGGGGAGACGAGAGAGCGCCCCCCTCCTGAACCGTACCAGGCCACATGCCCTCAACATGGGGAGGGTGCTTTGGGGTAGCCCCCCAAAACACCTTGTCCCCATGTTGATTGGGACAAGGGCCTCATCCCCATAACCCTTGCCCGGTGGTTGTGGGGGTCTGCGGGCGGGGGGCTTATCGGAATCTGGAAGCCCCCTTTAACAAGGGGACCCCCAGATCCTGGCCTCCCCCCCCTGTGTGAAATGGTAACGGGGTACAAATGTACCCATACCATTTCACAAAAATAGTGTGAAAATGGTAAAAATGACATGACACGGCTTGGGACAAGTCCTTTATTAAAAAATAAAAATGTCCCACAAAGTCTTCTTCTTCTTCTCTTGCTCCAACGACGGACCGAAAAAAAACCCCGCCTCCATGGGAAACACCCGCCGTATGACGCATCTTCGCTTTGACAGTTCTTTTATAACTGAGGGCGGGGCCACACCGTGATGTTCCCAGGTGACCTCACCCCCCTCTGATGCACGGGGACTTCCCTATGGCATCTCCATAGTGTCAGAGGGGGCAGGGCCACCCAGTTACATAAATGGGTGGCCCCGCTCCCTCTGACACCCTGAGAAAGCCATAGGGAAGTCCCCGTGTGTCAGAGGGGGGTGGGATCACCCGGGAACATCACGGTGTGGTCCCGCACTCAGTTATAAAAGAACTGTCAAAGCGAAGACGTGTCATATGGCGGGTGCCTCCCATGGAGGTGGGTCGGACGCTTTTTTCGGTCCGTCATTGGAGCAAGAGAAGAAGAAGAAGACTTTGTGGGACATTTTTATATTTTTATTTTTTAATAAAGGACTTGTCCCAAGCCGTGTCATGTCATTTTTACCATTTTCACACTATTTTTGTGAAATGGTATGGGTACATTTGTACCCCGTTACCATTTCACACAGGGGGGAGGCCGGGATCTGGGGGTCCCCTTGTTAAAGGGGGCTTCCAGATTAGGATAAGTGTCACTTTAGCACTTCCCACATCCCCCCTTTTTTCATATGTGCACTAGTGATTCATCACTCAGTTTGGGCATAGCTGCTATTTTTCTTTTTTTTATTTTATATAGTTTGGTTTATCATATATTTTAGGCAAGATATTTATTTAATTTTTACACCGTCATGAGAAGAAGAAGAAGACTTTGTGGGACATTTTAATTTTTTTATTTTTTAATAAAGGACTTGTCCCAAGCCGTGTCATTTTTACCATTTTCACACTTTTTATTGTGAAATGGTAGGGGTACATTTGTACCCCGTTACCATTTCACACAGGGGGAGGCCAGGATCTGGGGGTCACCTTGTTAAAGGGGGCTTCCAGATTTCGATAAGCCTCCGTCCGCAGACCCCCACAACCACTGGGTTGTGGGGATGAGGCCCTTATCCCCATCAATATGGGGACTTGGTGCTTTGGGGGGCTAACCCAAAGCACCCTCCCCATGTTGAGGGCATGTGGCTTGGTACGGTTCAGGAGGGGGGGGCGCTCTTTTGCACCCCTCTTTTCCTGTGGCCTGCCAGGTTGCATGCTCGGATAAGGGTCTGGTATGGATTTTTGGAGGGACCCCATGCCATTTTTTTTTAATTTTGGCACGGGGTTCCCTTTAAAATCCCTTTCAGGTATGGTATGGATTTTGAGGGGGACCTCGATGCCATTTTTTTAAATTTTGGCGTGGGGATCCCCTTAATATCCATACTAGACTTGAAGGGCCTGGTATGGAAATTGGAGGGACCCCCACGCAATTTTTTTTTATTTTTGTTCGGAGTTTCCCTTAATATTCATACCAGACCCAAAGGGCCTGGTAATGGACTGTGGGGGAATCCCATGCCATGCCCACAATTCATTATAGCCGCAAGTACTTTTAAATTACTTTTTTTCCTTTAGAAATGTTTGTCATTTTGTGCAGGGACTGTTGTAAACACGGGAAACATGCGCCACTTTACAGGCATACTATAGACACCCTCCAGGTACGATATTTAAAGGAATGTTTCACTTTTATTGTTTCACTTTAAGCATTATTAAAATCACTGCTCCTGAAAAAACGGCCCATTTTAAAACTATTTTTTGCATTAATACATGTCCCCTGGGGCAGGACCCAGGTCCCCAAACAATTTTTTAATGACAATACCATACATATAAGCCTTAAAAAAATAGCACTTTTGATTTCTCCCATAGACTTTTAAAGGGTGTTCCGCAGATTTCGAATTTGCCGCGAACGCCCCAAAAAACTTACGTTCGACTTGAACATCGGGCTCATCCCTACTTGCCACCTCAACCTCTGCAACATCTCCAAAATATGTTCCTACTTTACCAAAAAAATCAATTAATTAATTAACTACTTGGTTATCTCTTGCCTGGACTACTGCAACTCCTTCCTTATTGGGTTACTCTTATACAGACTATCCTCCCTTCAGTCTGTCATGAATGCCACTGTCAGACTCATCCACCTTATCAACTGTTCAGTGTCTGCTACCTCTTTCTGCCAATTCCTCCACTGGTTTATGCTCGGCCCAATTAAATAATTCAAAACATTAACAACAATGTACAAAGCCATCCACAACTCTGTCCCTAGCTACATCACGAACCTTGTCTCAATATATCAATCAAATTGTTCCCTCTGTTCCTCCCTAGACCTCCTGCTCTCTAGATCTCTCATCACTTCCTCCTATGTTGTAACATGCAGGGCCCCCTGATTCCTCATGTATTCAATTATATTGTAACTGTACTCTCTGTCCTCATGTTGTATATCTGTAATTTACAGTTCCCTCTGATTCCTCTTGTATTGCCCTTATATTATAAAGTGCTGTACTAACAGTTGGCGCTATATCAATCCAGGATAATAATAATAGGAAAAGGCTGCACTGGCAGGAACAAACACATGGCTGCTTTGCCGCCTTAACAGGGAAGAGGAAAATAAAATTTTGCATTACATGTTAATAAAAATGGCTGATATGTGGAAGAGGAGAAGAAAGGAACATTAGGAGAACTTGCAGTTAAGTGGCTGCTCTGCAACTGGAAGGGTTTTTAAAAAAATGTATTTGTCAGCCAATTCTCTACCATCCATGCGCTTGTGTGTGGTTTCTCCTTAGGGGCAGGACTTTAAAGGCATGGACTGTGAGACATATAATAATGTAAAAATATATAAATTGTATTAAATACTATATAGAAAAGCACATAAAAATCATACATACATATATAGAAAAAACTGTACAAAAAGGGAAGCTCTCAGATGCAGAGTATTCCAAAAGAATCATGGAAGATTCTGCATACAAGGTGTAGGCATACAATGATGGAGATGCCTGTGATATTTCCTACGCATTACAGAGGAAGACCTCCTTCTTCAGCGATATTCAGATATGCATCTATTATACAGTGCAGTAATCTAAAATAAAAAAACATATTTTCAGCAACAGACAACAAATCAACAGTGTCCCTCCATCTACCCAATGGACATGGATCAGAGCAGAAAACATAGGTGTATGTATGCTATTCCATAGTTACATGCCTGAAGAGAGCAGCCAAGGATGACAGATCAAAGACAAAAAAGTGCCAGATGGTCAGAAAACGCAGATGAGTAAAAACAGAATGGGTGAAAAAAGAAAGACTTCCTGGTTACTGAGGGGAGTGCGGACACAGCGGTCCCCCAGATGCAGCCCGAGACCGCAACAGCAGGAGGCTGGGGAATAAAATAAATAAAAATAAAAATTTAAAAAACTGACCATAATCATCCACACATATATTAAAGTCTTTAGGTCATTTTAGCTAACCCACTACAGCCAAGTCTCCTCATATGTGGAGGTAAGCTTGGGGTTACATACAAACCTTTATTAAAATGCTAGTGGGTAGAGACTCTGTCATAAATCAACTATTGTAATATAGTGTGTATATCTATATATATATGTGCGTGTATATAAACACATACCTCAAAAAAGAAGTGCTGTAGGTATATGGATGAAGGCAGGTTAAGGTTGAAGTAATGGCTTCAGAAAGCCTTTGCCACTGGGGTTCACAACTGGTACGCTTTCTGAAGCCATTACTTCGACCTTAACCTGCCTTCATCCATATACCCACAGCACTTCTTTTTGGAGGTATGTGTTATATATATATATATATATATATATATATATATATATATATATATATATACTGTATTACAATAGTTGATTTATGACAGAGTCTCTACCCACTAGCATTTTAATAAAGGTTTTTATGTAACCCCAAGCTTACCTCCACATATGAGGGAACTTGGCTGTAGTGGGTTAGATAAAACGACCTAAAGACTTTAATATATGTGTGGACCATTATGGTCAGTTTTTTATTTTATTTTTTTATTTATTTTACTCCCCAGCCTCCTGCTGTTGCGGTCTCGGGCTGCATCTGGGGGACTGCTGCGTCCGCACTCCCCTCAGTAACCAGGAAGTCTTTCTGTCGTCCCTGGCTGCTCTCTTCAGGCATGTAAGTATGGAATAGCATACATACACCTATGTTTTCTGCTCTGATCCATGTCCATTGGGTAGATGGAGGGACGCTGTTGATTTGTTGTCTGTTGCTGAAAATATGTTTTTTTATTTTAGATTACTGCACTTTATATTAGATGCATATCTGAATATCCCTGAAGAAGGAGGTCTTTCTCCATAACGCGTAGGAAATATCACATGCATCTCCATCATTGTATCCCTATACCCTGTATTCAGAATCTTCCATGATTCTTCTGGAATACTCTGCATCTGAGAGCTTCCCTTTTTGTACAGTTTTTTTCTATATATGTATGTACGATTTTTATGTGCTTTTCTATAGAGTATTTAATAAAATTTATATTTTTTACATTATTATATGTCTCACAGTCCATGCCTTTAAAGTCCCGCCCCTAAGGGGAAACCACACACAAACTCTAGTTTGGGATTTTGGCTGGCCCTCACAGAAGATTTTTCTGAAACCTCCATTCCCTTTGATATCTACCATCCATTCGCTTCTCCACTGGTGGGGGAAACACCTTCCTAGATTCTCTTCACACTGGCCTCTGATATGTGCGACCAAAAATAATGATTTGGGGAAGGATGGGCAGCCTATGGTCATAGGATTCTATGCTTGACTTTTTTGCTGCTGCCTGCCCTTTCCGCCTTTTTTTTCCACAGGGACAAGGTTGGTGTATATGAATAGGAATAGGTAGTGCCTAGTTTACATTGTCGTTCCTGCCTGTTTATGCTTGAGTAAAGCAAGGATGGCCCTACTAGGAAGAAAAGAAAATACAAAAATAAAGAAATGAGACTTATGATACTTATAAAAGAATGTAAATCTGTACATACTTTTAATAAACAAAAACCCTAAAAAATAAACTAATACCACTGCATGCAGAACATATGTCTCTCTCTTTATACATGCCTGTCCCTTTTTTAAAAATGTAATGGCAGTTAGAAATAGGGGAAATATACAAACAAAGTGCAGTTTAGCCTGTGTCAGCAGCCAGTCTATGCCGTTAAAGCCCAAAAAAGTAATAAAGGTCCTGATAAAAATTAAATAACATATACTTCCACAAAAAAATCCCTGATTTATGGAAGGGCTTGCAGCACATGGCTGTGGAATTGTGCAAACATTTTTTTCTGCTGCCTGCCCTTACCCCTGGCTGTAGGATTTTAGATCTCCATTTTCTGCTTCCTACCCTTTCCCTTAAATTTTGGAAGGTTAGAAAATCCTTTGCAACTATGTCTCCAGCATGGGGATCCTTGCACCATCAGGGAATGCAGCAAAGAGGCTTTTACAGATCACATCCTCTGGGATGGTGACAGTGAATCCCCCAGATTTCTCCCTTGTATTGGGGAGGGGTAAAATGCTCTTTTTGAAACCTCCCAACAATTTCCTCCTCCTCACTGCCAGCACCCCAACCCTTCTTCTGCTCATCACCAGCACCCCAACACTCCTCTGCCTTCTTCTCACTGTCAGCACCCCAACCCCTTTTCACACAGCCAGCACCCCAACACTCCTCCCCCTCCCTGGCAGCACCCTAACACTTCTCCTCCTTGTTTTCCCCCTTTTGCCTTCTGCTGTCTCATGATATTTCATTGGTGGAGGGCAGATATGACCTAAGTGCAAAGCAATGGTGGCATGCATATGGGGTCACAAATTCATGTAAGTGGTCATGTAAATTAAGTGTTTGACAAAGCTGGCATGAAGAAGTTGGATATGGAGTTATTCAGGATTTTTTTCTTTTGATTTTACAGAAGCACTGCAGAAGTCTGTGGAATGGCCTTGTAGACAGCAATCCAAAAAAGTTTGCCGACTCTTCATAGCTAGTTGCCATGCCTATGGTGGGATTAGCTGAAAATGAGGGGGAAAAGAGTGCAAAAGCAGCAACAAAAGAGCAAGTGGCTTCTCTGAACCACTGGTGTAACATCAGGGGTCGCATGTGGTCTTAATTGTTACCCAATCCCTGGTCCAGGGGGCCCAGGCAGCCTCTCTGTTACATTAGGCTTTATACCAGGCATTTTGACAGGTCATAGTCCCACCATTTAGGAGCTGCTATCATTCTCTTAGAGCAGTGTGCAGGAGGCAGGATGGCTCTGGATGGAGGGGTGGGAGCTGCCTGATTTAACAAGCAGTTGACTGTTTTTTAGGATGCAGGGTTCCTCCACATTGTGTAAAGTAAGACAGGAGAAGGGGCAGTGAGGGGTTGATGTGGGGTAGGGAAGCTGAGGACATTTTTGAAGGGGGGCCTGAGGACATTAATGGGGGGAGGCCTGAGGACATTATTGGAGGGGGGCTGAGGACTTTATGGGGGGCTGAGGACAGTATTGGGGTAGCTGAGGACAGTATTGAAGGGGGGCTAAGAACATAAATGGTGGAAGCTGAAGACAGTAGTGGAGGGGCTAAGGACATTAATGTGGGGTTAAGAACATTAATGGGGGGCTAAGATAATTAATGGAGAGGGAGATAATGACTTTATGGGGGGCTGAGGACAGTAAGGGGGTCACTGAGGACATTAATGGAGAGGGGCTGGGGACAGTAATGGGGTCACTGAGGACATTAATAGAGAGGGCTGAGGACATTAATGGGGGAGCTAAAGACAGTAATAGGGGGCTGAGGACAGTAATGGGGTTGCTAAGGACATTGATGGAGGGGGAGCTGAGGATATTAATAGAGGGGAGCTGAGGAAATTAATGGAGGGATAGTGAGGACATTTTTGGCAGGACCTGAGGACAGTAATAGGGTCACTGAGGACAGTAATAGAGGGGGGCTGAGGACATTAATGGAGGGAAGCTGAAGACAGTAATGGAGGGGCTGAGAACAGTAATGGGGGGCTGAGGACAATAATGGGGAAGCTGAGGACAGTAATGTGGTGGAAATAGCTGACTACTGTAATGGGGCTACTGAGAACATTAATGAAGGGTGTTCACTGAGAACATTAATGGAGAGTGGGTGGGGACAGTAATGGGGTCACTGAGGACAGTAATAGAGGGGGCTGGGACATTAATGGGGGAGCTAAAGGCAGTAATGGAGGGTCTGAGAACAGTAATGGGGGGCTGAGGACAATAATGGGGAAGTTGAGGACAGTAATGTGGTGGAAAGAGCTGACGACTGTAATGTGGTTACTGAGAACATTAATGATGGGGGTTAAGGACAGTAATGGAGAGGGCCGAGGACATTACGGGGGAACTAAGGATATTAATGGAGGGGGGCTAAGCACATTCATTGAGGGGCTGAGGACATTAATGAATGGATGGTGAGGACATTATTGGCGGAAGATGAGGACATTAATGGAGGGCTGAGGACAGCAATGGGGTCACTGAGAATATTAAGGGAGTGGGGCCTGAGGACATTATTGGAGGGGTGTTGATGAGTTTATGGGGGGGCTGAGGGCAGTAATGGGGTCGCTGAGGACAGTAATGGAGGGGGGGCTGAGGACATAAATGGAGGGAAGCTGAAGACGGTATTAGAAGGGCTGAGGACAGTAATGGGGGGGCTAAGGACATTAATGGGGGAGCTGA
This sequence comes from Aquarana catesbeiana, assembly GCF_042186555.1. Taxonomy (NCBI): domain Eukaryota; kingdom Metazoa; phylum Chordata; class Amphibia; order Anura; family Ranidae; genus Aquarana; species Aquarana catesbeiana. The sequence goes on from NC_133325.1 coordinate 230,057,697, forward strand.
GGATATTAATGGAAGGATGGTGAGAACATTATTGGGGGAGTTGAGGGCATTAATGTGGGGCAGAGAACCTTAATGGGGGTCTAAGGAAAATAATGGAGGGGGACTGAGAACTTTATGAGGGGCTGAGGACAGTAATGGGGTTACTGAGGATATTAATGGAGAGGGGCTGAGGACAGTAATGGGGTTGCTTAGGACAGTAATGGGGGGCTGAGGAGATTCATGGGGGAGCTAAAGAACAGTAATGGAGGGGCTGAGGACATTAATAGGGGAGCTGAGGACAGTAATGTGGTGGGAAGAGCTGAGGACTTAATGGGGTCACTGATGACAGTAATGAAGGGGGCTGAGGACAGTAATGGGGTCACTGACGATATTAATGAACAGAGGGCTGAGGACAGTAATGGGGGGTTTTAGGATCTTATTGAGGGGGGACAGTAATGGAGATCACTGAGCACAGTAATGGGGGGCTAAGAAGAGTAATGGGGGGTTTAAGACAGTAATATGTGGGGCTGAGAACTGTAATACGGGGCTGAGGACTGTAATGTGAAGGGGAGTGACTGTGATGTGAAGCTCAGTTCAGATATGTGCATGCGCATTTGCGCACATCGCAGGTAGGGCAGCTTATTCATTGTAATGGGCTGCCCTACCTGTGAGAAACACAGGGAAAGAAGTCCCGACTCTTTTTTTAATCCCACCACACCAAGCTGACAGGTGCAAACACATGTGGTTTGGCATACAATAAAAGGTCCCATAGGTGCCGATGTGTGGGGGTGTCATTAAAAGGTCAGTATGTGACAGCTCCAGGTCACACAGAGTCTGTGGGGCAATCACTCAGTCACTCTGTGGGGGGTCACTGATGTAAGGGGGGAGTGGAGACCCTAAAGTAAGAGGGGGCACTGATATAAAGATCCCCCTTGTATTAGTGTCCTCATTCCTCACTCCCCTCTTTCATAAGTGAACCCCTTTACCTTACAGTATTCACTCTGCAGACTCTGGTGAAAAGGGGAAATTTAATATGAGGGGTCTCTGGTCACCAGAGCTTCTGCCAAACATCAGAGTTCCCAACATTCCTCCTTACATCAGAGTCATCAGAGTTTACCCTTACAGTGGAAGGGGAAACTTTGCAGACTCTAAGGTAAGGATGAACTCTGCAAACTCTGATGTAAGGGGGGCTCTGGTGACCATAGAACCTCTTATATCAGAGTTCCCCATTTTACACAAGAGTCTGCACTACACTGAAAACACTAAGGTAGAGAGGTTCACTGATGTAGGAGGGGCAAGAGCCTGCAACATTCCCCGGTACATCATGGTCTGCAGAGTCCCCCTTTACATCAGCGTCCACAGAGTTCCCATCGACACTGTAAGGGGGAACTCTGCTGGATCTGATGTATTATAAATGGGAACTCACTGCTGAACCATGGGAAAAGGGCCTGGCAATGGGAGTAAAGAGTCCCAAGATCAATAGGATGGGCCCGGGCTTGGGTCAGGGGGGCCCTTCATGGTTTTCTGCACTGAGGCCCTGAAAGTTTTAGTTACTCCTCTGCTCTGAATTGCTCTGAATCATTGAGCATGGGGAGGAACATGGCACATGAGCAGTACTATAAAATAAAAAAGTGGCTGCTCTGCACCCATAAGGAGGAGGAGGAGGAAAAGGAGAAAAGGAAACTAAAAAAAAGGAACATTTGAAAATCAAAGCAAAGGTATGGCGGCATTGGAAGAGATAAAGAAGAAGGAGCAAAATGGTGCATTAGCAGCAGTTTAAAAAAATGGCAGTCATGTGCTCCTTAGGAGGAGAGGGAAAAGGGCACATTAGCAGACACAAACAAAATTGGCTGCTATTTACTGTTAAAGGATAAGTTCACCTTTCTGAACATGTTACATGTTATACCCATATTTAGGGTATAACATGTAAGATGTTCTGCATCAGACATTTGCTGCTGACTTCATGTATCATTAAGATGCTGCTCCTACTGAGCTCTGTGCTGCAGAGTCATGTGTTTCCTTATACATGTGGTTTCCTAATGGCTTGTACTTTTACCATGTCTGACATGCTGTCAGATGCATGCATTTGACAGCATGACATGCAATTTCTACAAAATAGTGGTTGGCCCAATGTCCTTTTGTTTGCCAATTTCTTGTGCTGTATATTAGCCTTGAAAATGGACATATAGTATATACTCGAGTATAAGCCGAGTTTTTCAGCCCATTTCTTTGGCTGAAATCCCCCCCCCAGCTTATACTCGAGTCAGCCGTACCTTTCAGTATTAAAACAGCATGTGTCTCCCACTGTGTTATGCAGTCTGTTCGGCCGTCTATTGTAACAAAGCCCCGCCTCCTCGTCCATGCTAGATTAACACTGATACAATGCTGGGAAACTGTATCAGCGTTCCGTCTATCAGAGACGAGGAGGAGGCAGGGCTTTGTTAGAATGGACGGCCGAACAGACTGCATAACACAGCAGGAGACATACACTGTTACACACGCTGTTTTAGTAATGAAAGGTATGGCTGCAGATGGGCACAATAACACTACAGATGGGCACAGTGACACTACAGATGGGCACAGTGACACTACAGATGGGCCCAATTAGGCTGCAAATGGGCACAATTAGACTGCAAATGGGCACAGTGAGGCTGCAGATGGGCATTGTTTACCCAGTAGCTGCTGCTTTTTCCCACCCTAGACTTATATTCGAGTCAATATGTTTTCCCAGTTTTTTGTGGTAAAATTAGATACCTCGGCTTATATTCCGGTCGGCCTACACTCGAGTATATACGGTAATTGATTTTCAAGTTTTGTCACCCCAAGACTTTATTTGGGCTATTAACTCAGTCTCAGTGGGTTTGATGAATTCTCCTTGAACCAAACCCAAATACAAGCGCCCATCCCTAATGAGTATTTTAGTTATAGAGTATAGGATTGAAAGATCAAACATGATTTAGAAATGTTCTCTTAAACCACAGCTATTTTTCCCCCTTTTTATGGTATACACAGTACATCTCAGCTTCATAAGGTATCCCTGTAGATCTTTCAAAGCTTTGGTAGTTCTTAGCCATAAAAGTAAATGTGTACCAGTGTGTTATACATGTCAGAGTTGATTTTAAATCCTAGTCATTCACACAGCAATGAACGCATGACAGAAACAGTGGATGTTATCAGGTCTTGCACAGTCCTATTTATTTGAAAAGCTGCCAGAGCTACTGCTGATTCTTTGGATGATCTGGGTTATAAAAATTATGATTTTAAGACTGCAAATCCTCTAAATATGTCAGCCAGGTATGATATGTTCAAAGCAAATATTTTTTGTCACATAGGTGTCCTTATACCTAGCATTTAACTTGGATCCTATATTGCTTCAGGTAAATAATGAAATCAAATTAATCATTGTGTTGTAGAGGAAGAGATTGCTGAAACTAATTTATAAAAGGGACAGGATTAATAAGTGAACAAGTGATTCCACTGGTTGGGCCCTAACATTGCAGGTACCTCCTAGTGCCTGCATGCAGACATAGGGGTTGATTTTACTGAAGGAAAATAGACTGTGCAGTTGCTCCAGAGCTTAGTAAATGAGGGAAAGTTCTGCTGACTTCCATCATCCAATCATTTGCAAGAAAAAATGCTGTTTTATTATGTCCCTTGCATGTGATTTGATATTATTTGTAAAGTGAAGCTTTACCTCGTTTACTAAGCTCTGAAGCAACTGGGTTTGGATTCTGGGGAACAATGTTGTGATATGAAGAATGTTATCCAAACGACTCCTATGTGATGATAAGTGAAGGGAATCTTAATGTTTCATGTTGTTTAAGCTTTCATGGTGGAATTTTAATCAACCAGTGATAGACTCTGGTGTAGAGTGTGTTGTTCCCCTCTGTGTCTCTGAGGTGTTTTGTGTGGGGTGTTCGGGGATCAAAGAGCTATGGCTAAGAAACTTTCTAATCTATAAGCCTCAATCATTTTTGTTGCAGTAAGGAGAGGTTCTGAGATTAGGTCTCCTGAAGAGATTGTTCAGGGATTTGAGGTGGGATAGCTGGGTAGTGATCATGCATATCTGTTTTAGTTTGGTCTTTTGGAGTTTGGAACATAGTTCATTCAATTTGCCTGTAATAATGCTTTTGTGTGCTTCCCAAACCATTATATTCAAGTTGAGCTGAAAGTATTCATCTATTGAACTGGTCAAACCTGAAACCTTGACATACTATTATCTTTTCACTGCTTCTCTTTACCCCTTTCTTCCTTTTCTATGTGGCACCCTCTATTGGGGCCGACGTCCTTTTTCTTACCTTTCTACTTTCACCTTTTGAGCTATACATACCTATATAGAGTATTTCTAAATGATGTTATTGGAATATTGATTGGCTGATCATCACATCATACATCATCTAAGATTAGATACCACATATGATTCTCACGTTGAGACCAGAGTGTTCAGCTAAGGGTTTGAGTGACAACCGTTATCGAAAGTTCTTATTGTGTAATTTTTTATACTTACAGTTGAATTTACTATGCTCAAGTACATGTAAAAATGTTAATATGATTGTACAAATGCTTTATTTCTGAATATATAATAAAAAATTTTTATTGGAAAAAAAAAGAAAGTACCGTATTCATTTATTGGTTTCTGGATACATGGATATATCTTGTCATGGGTAGGGGGGGCTCTAAAATGTATTTCTTGTGAAAAAGCAATATGTGCCCTGTGTATATGCAACTCTTCTCCTGGTTTTTAGAGAGAAGCTTCCAGGTAAGGTTGCTGGGGTGGAGTTGTAAGCATGGAAAGGCTTGTTGTGATGTGTTTTGAGGAGGGATAGCTAGCTAAATTTAGGTGGATAGGGGTGTTTGCTTTTTTGCTTTTTATCATCTGTTAAAAAAAAAATAAGATACAATGTATCCTTCAGAAACCTTTCAAAAGCCAACTGCATCCTTAAAAACAACCCAAATTATGCCTTTCTCATTGATACCTACAGTAAGTGCTTTTGCCAAAAAGATACAATTTTGCAGAAATCTACTTATTTTCATGTAAGTTTTAGGGAAATAAAAACAACAAAATGTGCTTATCTCTACCCAAAACAGTGTATTTTCAGATGCTTGTGGTGTGTAGCCTTTTCTCTTCTCTGTTTGGCAATCACTTTCATAGTTTCAGTGTGAGTTTGAAACTAATTGGTGCCTGTCAGAAATTTCTGAGGACAGACATAGGCCTTCTGTAGCTAAGAGACAGAAAATATTTTGCAGTATGTGTGTTTGGGAAGCCTTCTGTTACATCACATGCATTGGTGCTCAGATCAACAGATCACTAATAAAGTTAGGTGTGATGGGCTGGAGCACTACAACTATGCTTGCATAAAAATCTAAAGTGCTGATCAAGTAAGCTAGATTCCTTGTTTGCTCCTTATGGTTTGAATTTCAGTTTCAGTTCAATGCAGTGTACCAATAACTATGTTTTGATTTTATTAAAAAGAATGTAAGACTTTTTTTAAAGCAACAGTCCACCACGTAATGTGAGGGAGAGCAGTTTTCCAGGGAATCGATGGTTTAGATGAGTATAAACTTTCTGCTCAACCTTAGGCAAAGCTGCATGGGTAAAATATTTTTTGGGAATTATTTTTTAAAGATACAGTATATGTGTATTTCTGTACAGGTATAGAAATGTATATATCTCTGTATGGCAATGTATTTTTTTAAGTAATTAATATTGGGTATGCTTCTCTTTTATATTTGAGTTAAACATTCTCATTTCATTGTATATAATACTGATGAATGCAATTGTACATACACACAATTAAATATGTTTTAGAGCTGTCTAGAGATAGTCTTATCCACTAATCCAGCCCCTTGCAGTTCAAAGGGGTATGTTAAAATCCCTGTAATATTTTTTTTTTTGTCATTTTATGCATAAATATGTATGTTACAATGTTAGTAATACTAGCAGAAGTACCTTAATACAGTTGTGTTGCATCATCTTAAATTTGTAATGTATGTCTGAGATGTCTGCATTTGTGAGCATTTTGCAGCAGTTTTTTTCTATATCAGGTCTATTATGCTATTAAGTAAAACTGAATGCTGGGGGATTTATGTGCACCTGTACAGAATTGCCCCTCCCACATGCACAACTGGTTTGTTAATAATAGATTGAGCATCGTGACATTTTTTCCTAGTTGTGCTGACTGAGTTTCCAGGTGTAAAGAATATGATTTTCTCAATTATTCAACTCCATGACCCCTACCGCTGGGAAGCATTTTAGTGGAGAGGTATTGGGCACAGCTCTGCATGCAGGCATCCAATTTTTCTGCTAGTAAAGTATTAATGATTCCATTGAGATAAAAATGAATTTGTGCAGCTAATTAGTACCCAAGATAAATGGTAGCGCAGAGGACCGCAGCATTTATTATTTGTTTATTTGCTGTTTACTCATGCTTAGACTGTATGTGGCATCCAAATATAGATGCAAACTTGATGAATCCCCTATAGTAATTTTGATGTAAATAAATGGGATGTCACAGTGGCTTCTGAACTGAAGCATTTCCCATTCATCTATTTTATTTCTCTGTGGCTAGTCTTTCTTTCATCAAATGCTTTTGCAAATCAAAGCAGTTGTGATGACCTGTGTGTGCAAAAGAAATCCCCACATATTAGAGTATTTAAAAAGATTCTGTAATGGTGGGAATAATAAAAATGTGTAGACTGATTCTTTGCAATGCAATAAACTCCATTAGAGTACCTGTGTGTAATTGTTTTGAAGTCTCAAGTGGATACCTTCAGAGCTCTCTGGTATTGACCTGTTTGAGTGGGTGTCAACAACAAAGACCCTCTCAATACATTCAAAGTTAGAACATTCTAAAGAAATGATTTAGCCTAATTAAAGAGTGTATTAATAACATACTTAAAAGTAAATGGGTGTCTGTGCAGCAAGCATGTGTGATTATGTTAAAACCAATACAGTTTTATAGAACTGACATATGTAAGACTGCCTTTTACAATATGGGGTTAAAAAAAATTGAATAAATATATATATATACACTATATACTAGATGGATAGATAGAAAGATAGATAGATAGATAGATAGATAGATAGATAGATAGATAGATAGATAGATAGATAGATAGATAGATAGATAGATAGATAGATAGATAGATAGATAGATAGATCTATCTATATCTAGATATCTAGATATCTAGATATAGATATCTAGATATCTATATCTAGATATATATCTACTATACGTCACATGCTCCAGGAAATGCAGTTTAAGTGACTGCCTGAATACTTTGAATTTTATTTAACTGTTGGAGATTGCAGAGAATTCATATTAAGTTGAATTAGGTGAACTTGCCTGTGAATGGTGCCCGTATGGAAATTAGCTTTCCTGCAAGGCACCCACTAAAATTAAAAGTCTAGGGTGCTGCAATATGGAACGCATACATTTGGCTTTTCTGTGTGTATGTGTGTGGGGCTTTAAGAAAAGAATACAAAAAAATTACATGTACAGCCCTTGTATTAATTCATGGGTGGGTTGATGGGTGAAGGTTGCAGTGGATTCCTCACATAGAAGTGAATCCGTGACAAATATATTCTGTGCTAGTGGCTGAGGCTGTGATTTGAAGACACCTGACATGACATACATTCATATGCCTATATTTGTAGGCATTCTGGTAAGAAGATTTAATACTAGCATGGTGGTGTGTTGACAAATACAATGAAGCTGGTGTGAGGGTCTTACCACCTTCACTCACCGTCCTTTTCTGAACTTTATCTATTTCCTACCTTTAGCGCTGCATACAGACTTTTGATTAGTTCATGGGTACCTGGTGATCTGTGAGGTCACTGAGTGGGTTGCTGCATGGGACAAAAAGGTGCTTAAGAGTTCAAAGTTTGACAATCCTAAGTTTGTTATTCCTTTCATGACCAAGCCTATTTCTGACATTTGGTGTTTACAAGTTAAAATCTGTATTTTTTGCTAGAAAATTACTTAGAACCCCCAAACATTATGTATATTTTTTTTAGCAAAGAATCTAGAGAATAAAATGGCGATTGTTGCAATATTTTATGTCACACGGTATTTGTACAGCGGCCTTTTAAATGCAACTTTTGGGGGAAAAAGACACTTTCATGAATTTTAAAAAACAAAACAGTAAAGTTAGCCCAATTTTTTTGTATAATGTGAAAGGTGATGTTACGCCGAGTAAATAGATATCAAACATTTTAAAATTGCTCACACTCGTGGAATGGCGACAAACTACAGTACCTAAAAATCTCCATAGGCGACATTTAAAAAAAAATGAACGGTTACCAGGTTAGAGTTACAGAGGAGGTCTAGTGCTAGAATTATTGCTCTCACTCTGACAATCGCGGTGATACCACACATTTTACACGTTTACATATGCAGGTGCGACTTCCATATGCGTTGTCTTTGCTGCGTGAGCTCGTGGGGATGGGGCGCTTTAAAAAATTTTTTTATTATTATTTCATTTATTTTATTTTTTACATTGTGTTTTTTTTTTTTTAATTTTGATCACTTTTATTGTTGTCACAAGGAATGTAAACATCCCTTGTGACAGTAATAGGTGGTGACAGGTACTCTCTAAAAGACCCTCAATTCCTTCTTTGCATTTCAAAGTATCCAGATCGCTGAAAATGGTGATTCTGAATAGTGTATATTTTTTTAAAAACCAGCACCATTGGTAGCCAAGTAAACAGGAAGTGACGTCATGACGTCACTTCCGTGTTTACAGAGAGAAGATTGGAACAAAGCCATTTCTGGCTTCATGCCAGTCTGTCTCTAGCCGCCAGTAGTGGCGGATTGAGGACGGGTCTCCCGATGGGTCGGGAGGCCCAGTAAGAGTGGCGGAAGACCGCTCCTCCAGGATAACAAACAAGCTGCTTTTAGCCACATGGATTGTTATCTCTGAAAAGCCGACCGCCCGCTCTCAAAAACAGTACCAGGATGATGCCTGCAGCTGCGGGCATCATCCCCGTATAACCCCCTAAAGTAGAGGCTGCATATCTGCGTACGCTCGGCGGGAAGGGGATAATACAATATACTGTATGTGCTTTCAGCGCAATACAATCATTTTTATTAAACTTCCTTCTTTTTAATTCTGAATAGCCATACTGAGTTTTTTAAAGCCTTATGATGGGTACACATGGACCGAAAACATTCAGTCAGTGTACACAGCTGTCTGTCTGAGGGGACATTCTGGAAAACCAGCATCTGATCAGAAGTTGCCGCCAGTGGCTGTGAGCACTAATCAGTATGTTCTGGTGGCCCCCATCAGAATACAAGGCACAGCAGGGGGAGATTGCTGCACCAATATCGCTTGCGTTGGCACAGCAATCAGTCATTTCTTTTAGTTCTGTCAGGGAAGGTTTTGGAGAAATCCTGGCAAATATGCCAATGCCCCGTATGGCCTTGCTAATTCACGCATGCGCATTGGCGTTAGGCACGTAGAGGCAAATCTGTGTGTGCACTATGGTATGCAAAGCACGATAATTGCCAGCATCCAGTGGTCTATATAATGATGGCATTTATCCTCATCAGTTACTGTACTATCGTCAGCCTTTTTATCCTGTGTTCCTGTGCTTTGTTCTTCTAAATTTCCATTATCAACCAGGCTTACTTCTGACTTGTTCTGGCTTCTCACCTGGCTCTGACCTCGGCTTGCGCCATAGACCTGCTCCTGTCTCTGTTCCTGATTGACATTCTGTGCTTGACCCTGGCTTGATCCTGACCACGCTTCTGCCTTTGCTCCTGATTGATTTTCTGTAGTTGAACCACGGCCCTGGCTTCTGACTTTGCTTCCTGCTCTACCCATCTGTCAAGATCTGCCAGTTCTTCCACAGAATCATCTGCTGTGTCTAACTTTTCTGCTCTCAGGTGTGCTCTCATCTGAAACCATCAGGCAGCTTCATTGCAATCAGTGTTTCTTTGACATAGCACCCTCTGTCACCATTTTCAGGGGTACTTTGCACTCAGCTGCAAGGGGAGCCCTCGCATCACCTCAGCCTCCACACAGGTAAGTGACAAGTTCAGCTCACTTGGTTTAGTAAAAAAATACTAGAAGTGTGTACCGGCTTTACATCAGGTGTAATTCTCATCATCTGTTATTGTAAACATGAACATTACACAATAAAATCACTCTTGCATTCTATAAATCATTCCTGCTTTCTGTTATTCCATATCTAACTGCATTGTACTACTTCCTATGTCTTTTTAAAGTCCCCTTTTACTGATTATTTTATAAGCCAAGACTGTAAGGGGTTAAGTACACAGCCATTGTTGTCAAATACTGGCTTTTGAACACAGAACTGTTCAAATGCATGTGTTTGAACATAAAACAGCAAAATGTTGTGTCTGGCTACAATACAAATGTGTATCAACAGGAACTGATGTGCCAAAAGAAACACAAAGCTGGTCAAACACAGCCTCTGACCAGTCATCCAAACTGCATTTTTAATGCACATCAAATGCAGTAAAATAATGAACACCTACATGAACCCTAAATCAATCCAGCTATAACCACATGTTGTGCCGCTTATCGTAAAATATTCTTCCCAGTTGATATCTGTGAATATTGTAGATTGCTTCCATCAGTAGTAGTAACTATTTACTATTTACTATTTCTTTTCCTGTTAAATGAAATATCATTTCAACACAGTTTTTTTTTTTGCTTCTATTCTTTTGTTTATAATAATTTTGAAATGCTTATTTTTAATGCATTATTTGAAGTCTAGGTGTATATGAAGGCCATCTCTGAAATGAATACATTTTACCAGCATGATAAATGCATATAAAAGCCACTCATATGCTACAGACACACAAATGTTATAAAAAAAAATATGCCTCATTCTTTGTTTTGCATGTTTCATAGATGCCTGTGTAAATTGTGATGGACATACACATGAAGCTGGATTTAGACTAGATTTAATGCTAGGTGTTTGTGGTACTTTAGATGTGTTTTACATGTGCTACCCTTCATTCCTAAGGAAGCTTTTTTTTTTTTTTGCAAAATGATCCATTTAATGCAGCATGTGGGTTATTTTTAAATAAATTTAAACTTTAGCCCATGTTCTGCACTGGAATCATTTGCACTTCAAAATAAGTGCCTTTCACATTGTGCCCTTAAACACCTACATGCAAGCCTCTGAATATTCTTTACATAAAGTACATTGATAGGTTCTTTTCTAGAATAGCGTATCACTGCACTGAAACTGCACTTTGAAAGGGTCAGAAGTTGTACAGAATATCTGGCAAAAAAATTAAAAGGTGGGTAAGGGATGATATTGCATGACTATTGTCATTTTAGACTGTACTTGCCAGCTTAAATATCCTATATAGCATTTATTTTTAAAATCTTCTTTTCAATCCCCTTTCATGTTGTTTATAAGTATAGCAATCTTTAAATGTGAAGATCTATAGCATAAATTGGACAATTTTCATGTTACATCTAAAATGTAGTCACAAGATTATAGCTTAACACGTTGGCTGTGTTAGAACTGTAATGCTATTGCTGTAAATGCCACTACAAGTGATGATCTCCACTGTATTAAAATGCTCTTATTTCTTACTTCCTGCAGCTCTTGTGGTAAAGTTATATCACATAATAATCTACTCACTACTGTCACAATGACAATTCCAGTGACATGCATTTAAATGTAAGTTAAATGACAGCATACTGCAGTATTCATGGCTGTCAACAAATAGCTTCTTAAAAGTGTACACACAAGCCTTTCGTTAGTACTTTCAGACTTAATTGGAATGAACCCTGAGAAGAACAGTGTTAAGGTGAATGTGTTGCTCATTTATATCCCATGGAAGTACATGCAAACATAAAATCAAGAGAATTCAATATTTAGTTTAAATTAAAATGTGTGTATTCGTAAACCAACATTATTTGCTTAAGGGCAATGTGCTCCACATGTCTTAAATCAAGCATAGTTATTAATCTTCATTAGAAAAAAAAAATCATTTTAAATTATGTATACTTTGAAATTGCTTTTCCCAGTTTTCTGAAAATTATGCAAATTCTAAGAGAATATCTTTATTAAAAGCCGTAGTTTGCTTTAGCTTGCAGTATATGGATTTTAAGGAGAAAAAGAGGGGTTTAAGAAAACCTGTGGGGAGAGAATTATACTGTATATCTATTGCTGGCCTCTCTTTTTTTAATTCAAACGCCAGTTACCTGGCTGTTACCTGATCCAATGGTTTTGATACATTCTTATGCTCTGACAATGTACCCTGAGATAAGTGAAAGTTGATTTACATTCTTATTCCAAGACAGCGATCACTGGGTCAGAATGACAGCTCAGATATAAAAGGTAGCAATAGTAGGCTATGTAAATTTCTCAGTACAGCAGCTAAATACCTTTTTTCATATCACCGATGTGCGGTCACATGACCGTCTGACACTCTCCTTCCCTGATGTATGGACTACAGTGGGAGGGGCTGAGTTTCCCCCTGACATTAGCCAGGCGGTCACATGACCACACATTGGTGATGTAAAAAAGGCATTTAGCTGCAGAATTAAAAAAAAACCAAACACACTGTCTAGTACATATTCTTATTACAGAGGGGCTGGCAGGAATTAGCAGTAACTTTTTACAGGAAAAATAGCGGCAGGAGGGGAGTGACGGGTTTAGAAAGGAGAGGGGAGGGGACAGGGAGGAGGGCAGGGAGTGGATGAGATTGTGTTCTCACTGCTGACTAGGGATGAGCTTCGAGTTCGAGTCGAACTCATGTTCGACTCGAACATTGGCTGTTCGCAAGTTCACCGAACAGCGAACAATTTGGGGTGTTCGCGGCAAATTCGAATGCCGCGGAACACCCTTTAAAAGTCTATGGGAGAAATCAAAAGTGCTAATTTTAAAGGCTAATATGCAAGTTATTGTCATAAAAAAGTGTTTGGGGACCTGGGTCCTGCCCCAGGGGACATGGATCAATGCAAAAAAAAGTTTTAAAAACGTCAGTTTTTTCAGGAGCAGTGATTTTAATAATGCTTAAAGTCAATCAATAAAAGTGTAATATCCCTTTAAATTTCGTACCTGGGGGGTGTCTATAGTGTGTCTGTAAAGGGGCGCATGTTTCCTGTGTTTAGAACAGTCTGACAGCAAAATTACATTTTGAAGGAAAAAACTCATTTAAAACTACCCGCGGCTATTGCATTGCCGACAATACACATAGAAGTTCATTGATAAAAACGGCATGGGAATTCCCCAAAGGGGAACCCCGAACCAAAATTTAAAAAAAAAAATGACGTGGGAGTCCCCCTAAATTCCATACCAGGCCCTTCAGGTCTGGTATGGATATTAAGGGGAACCCCGGACAAAATTTTAAAAAAAAAATGACGTGGGGTTCCCCCTAAATTCCATACCAGACCCTTCAGGTCTGGTATGGATTTTAAGGGGAACCCCGCGCCAAAAAAAAAAAAAAAACGGCGTGGGGTCCCCCCAAAAATCCATACCAGACCCTTATCCGAGCACGCAACCTGGCAGGCCGCAGGAAAAGAGGGGGGGACGAGAGTGCGGCCCCCCCTCCCTCCTGAACCGTACCAGGCCACATGCCCTCAACATTGGGAGGGTGCTTTGGGGTAGCCCCCCAAAACACCTTGTCCCCATGTTGATGAGGACAAGGGCCTCATCCCCACAACCCTGGCCGGTGGTTGTGGGGGTCTGCGGGCGGGGGGCTTATCGGAATCTGGAAGCCCCCTTTAACAAGGTGACCCCCAGATCCCGGCCCCCCCCCTGTGTGAAATGGTAAGGGGGTACATAAGTACCCCTACCATTTCACGAAAAAAGTGTCAAAAATGTTAAAAATGACAAGAGACAGTTTTTGACAATTCCTTTATTTAAATGCTTCTTCTTTCTTCTATCTTCCTTCATCTTCTGGTTCTTCTGGTTCTTCTGGCTCTTCTGGTTCTTCCTCCGGCATTCTCGTCCAGCATCTCCTCCGCGGCGTCTTCTATCTTCTTCTCCTCGGGCCGCTCCGCACCCATGGCATAGGGGGGAGGCTCCCGCTCTTCTCTTCTTCTTTTCTTCTCTTCTGTTCTTCTTCATTTTCTTCTCCGGGCCGCTCCGCAATCCATGCTGGCATGGAGGGAGGCTCCCGCTGTGTGACGGCGCTCCTCCTCTGACAGTTCTTAAATAACGGGGGGCGGGGCCACCGGTGACCCCGCCCCCCTCTGACGCACGGTGACTTGACGGGACTTCCCTGTGGCATTCCCCGTGACGTCACAGGGAAGTCCCGTCAAGTCACCGTGCGTCAGAGGGGGGCGGGATTCACCGGGTGGCCCCGCCCACCCGGTTATTTAAGAACTGTCAGACGAGGAGCGCCGTCACACAGCGGGAGCCTCCCTCCATGCCAGCATGGATTGCGGAGCGGCCCGGAGAAGAAAATGAAGAAGAACAGAAGAGAAGAAAAGAAGAAGAGAAGAGCGGGAGCCTCCCCCCTATGCCATGGGTGCGGAGCGGCCCGAGGAGAAGAAGATAGAAGACGCCGCGGAGGAGATGCTGGACGAGAACGCCGGAGGAAGAACCAGAAGAGCCAGAAGAACCAGAAGAACCAGAAGATGAAGGAAGATAGAAGAAAGAAGAAGCATTTAAATAAAGGAATTGTCAAAAACTGTCTCTTGTCATTTTTAACATTTTTGACACTTTTTTCGTGAAATGGTAGGGGTACTTATGTACCCCCTTACCATTTCACACAGGGGGGGGGCCGGGATCTGGGGGTCACCTTGTTAAAGGGGGCTTCCAGATTCCGATAAGCCCCCCGCCCGCAGACCCCCACAACCACCGGCCAGGGTTGTGGGGATGAGGCCCTTGTCCTCATCAACATGGGGACAAGGTGTTTTGGGGGGCTACCCCAAAGCACCCTCCCAATGTTGAGGGCATGTGGCCTGGTACGGTTCAGGAGGGAGGGGGGGCCGCACTCTCGTCCCCCCCTCTTTTCCTGCGGCCTGCCAGGTTGCGTGCTCGGATAAGGGTCTGGTATGGATTTTTGGGGGGACCCCACGCCGTTTTTTTTTTTTTTTTTGGCGCGGGGTTCCCCTTAAAATCCATACCAGACCTGAAGGGTCTGGTATGGAATTTAGGGGGAACCCCACGTAATTTTTTTTTTTTAATTTTGGCCGGGGTTCCCCTTAATATCCATACCAGACCTGAAGGGCCTGGTATGGAATTTAGGAGGACTCCCACGTCATATTTTTTTTTTAATTTTGGTTCGGGGTTCCCCTTTGGGGAATTCCCATGCCGTTTTTATCAATGAACTTCTATGTGTATTGTCGGCAATGCAATAGCCGCGGGTAGTTTTATATGAGTTTTTTCCTTCAAAATGTCATTTTGCTGTCAGACTGTTCTAAACACAGGAAACATGCGCCCCTTTACAGGCATACTATAGACACCCCCCCAGGTACGAAATTTAAAGGGATATTACACTTTTATTGTTTGACTTTAAGCATTATTAAAATCACTGCTCCTGAAAAAACGGCCGTTTTTAAAACTTTTTTTTGCATTGATCCATGTCCCCTGGGGCAGGACCCAGGTCCCCAAACACTTTTTATGACAATAACTTGCATATAAGCCTTTAAAATTAGCACTTTTGATTATTCATGTTCGTGTCCCATAGACTTTAACGGTGTTCGCATGTTCGAACGAACTTTTTTCCTGTTCGCATGTTCTGGTGCGAACCGAACAGGGGGGTGTTCGGCTCATCCCTACTGCTGACTATGGAACTGATGTGGAGAGGGAGGGGAGTTGACCAGATAAGGATAGATGATTTGGGATGTGTGCTAATGAGATCAGCTGGCCAACTCCTTCCTGTGTCATGACCTAAAGTCTTTGTTGCTGGCAGGTGGGCTCTATACACCTGCAAGGTGTGCACTGGTTGTTGGGGAAATGCTTTTTGCGGATGAGTCCCAGTTTTTTAAGCCTTGCTCAAGCCTTTATTAGCCTTTTCTCATGGCTTGAGAAAGGGGGACTTATGAAATGTGTTACCTCAACACCACTTTATCAGTCCAGTCAGGAGGAAGAACTGCTCTCATCCAGTGGCACTGCTGGCCCTGGTATCAGCTCTTCAGCTCTGTGAAATATGGTGGCTTTGTACAAGGCATCCTCTCCTGTAGACCCTTGCGAGTGCATACTGTTATTGTTTTTATGTTGAATAAAGTTTTTTATTTCAATGTTTTATTGTGCATGAACTATGCACTACCCCCTTTCTTCATTCTTCTTTCATTCTTAATAACCTTATCCTAAATGCCCCCTTAAAGTCCCTATTTTAGATATAGCCACTTGTACTTTTTAAATCAGTAAGGGACCAATTTCAGAAGTTGCAGCTTATGCATGACCAAGAGGCACTCCACCCCCTTCTTAGCCAATGTGGTGGTATTGTACTTCACTGCCAATTACAACTAAGCTATCATGGGAAAGGCATCCACCGGTGGGCTTGTGAGTGGATGTCCATCATTATTGAGACTTATACTGTATAAAAAAGCCAACCATGGGCAGTATTGCATGGCTCAGATGACAACCAAAGCATCGCTTGACTTGGCAGGCAGAAGTTCCTGGACTGGTTGTCCACTGATCTAAAGTTCAAGTGGGTGTAGCTAAAATAATACCCACTTCCAGACCAGTTATGCCCCGCTGCACTGAATCATGTATATATCTGTGATCCAGCATCCCTTGGTGCCCACCACCCCAGCTGTGCTGTCATTCGCTGCAATGACAGCACAGCTCCTGTCCAATGATTTATGGCAGGGACCTACTGATCAGCTGAGCAAATGACAGAACAGAGCTCTGTGTTGACAAACAACACAGGACTCTGTACAGAGAGCAGCGACGTGTGTTTTTTTTCTCCCTGCAAAGCAAGCAAGACATGTAGCAGAATACACTTTGGCCTAAATTTATGAAGAAATTAGATTTTTTTTATTGGATATGTTTCTATAACAAAGTAAAAAATATTGCTTTTTTTTCAAAATGTTTTGGCTTTCTTGGTTTATATGATAAAAAAGAACCCAGTGGTGATCAAATACCACCAAAATACTGTTTACCCTATTGTTGTAAAGCGCTGTGCAAACTGTTGGCGCTATATAATAATGGTAATAAAAAAAATATATTTATGTGAAAAAAATCATATCAATTTAATTTTGGTACAGGGGTACATGACCGTACAATTTCCAGTTAAAATAGCGCAGTGCCTAATAGAAAAAAATGGCCTGGTCATGAAGGGGGTAAAATCTACTGGCCCTTAAGTGATTAAAGTAGAGGGAGGGTAGTTAAATTCTCTTGGTGGATAAAACTGTCTCCAAAAATGGTCTTGGTAGGTAAAACTAGAGAGCTCATGAGTGAAATCCAGCAACAGCTTGATACGACAGGATACGATTGTCATGTTACTGTACTGAAAGCAAGGAAGTTTAAGTTCTCAACTCATTTACCACTTCCCCTCTACATAGTCTTCTTTAAAATAAAATATTCTTATCCTTATGGCTGTAAGAATGTAATATTTTTGCTTACTTTTTTGTGTGAATCCGGTAGTCAACAATGAGCTGTAATCAGCTTAATGCCGTGTACACACGGGTGGACTTTTCGACCGGACTGGTCCGACTGGACAAATCCGTCAGATATTCTGACCATGTGTGGGCTTCATCGGACCTGCAGCGGATTTTTTTGGTTGAAAATCAGACGGACTTTAGATTTGGAGCATGTTTTAAATCTTTCCGATGGACTCGAGTCTGGTCGAAAAATCACCTCGTCTGTATGCTAGTCGGACGGATGAAAACTGACGCTAGGGCAGCTATTGGCTACTGGCTACCAACTTCCTTATTTTAGTCCGGTCGTACGTCATCACGTACGAATCCGTCTGACTTTGGTGTGATCGTGTGTAGGCAAGTCCGTTCATTCAAAAGTCTGTCGGAAGTCCGTCAAAAGTCCGTCGAATGGCCATCGGAAAGACCGTCGGACCTTTGATGCCGAAAAGTCCGCCCGTGTGTGCATGGCATTACTGTATCTCAACAGGAGCTAAACGTGATTCACATGTTATTTGCTCCAGCTGGGTGAAATAGAGATATTATTATGTCTTATGGATGCCTGATAGTGTGGCCATTAAGTAGGCGTGTGGACCCTGCTGAGGCTTTTTTTTTCCTCTGAGGATGTCAGTCTAAGAGGTCAGTATCTCCTAGGTTCAAGGCCTAGTCACATGGAGGGATAAAGGAATCTCACCTTCTGGTAGGAACCCCTGACAGTGTTAGCTGTTGGAGCAAACATCATACAGCCAAGGGGAAGCAAAGCTGCAATTATTCCACACATATGGGCATGTGGTGAGGCATAATTCAGTGCTAAGTTAAACACATGAACCTTTCCATGTTGTCCTGCCTTTGAATAGAAATATTAGATATTACTTGAACCTTAATTGGTAAGCAGCCAGAGTTATGAAGAAGTCCACTGTCCAATCCATTAAATGTGTACCAAATCAGGCAGGCCCTTGCACTACATAACTGATGGGAGACCTTGTACAAAGCTTGTACAATCAGATTGTAATGTGTATGGTCACCTTAAGGGAAGAAGTTGGGTAGGAAGTAAACAAGAGTTGGTATAGTAATGAGGGAGGTGTGGCCCAGGCTGGTATTACATGCAATATTACACCCTTTTCTTTGATGCAACAACACAGTGAATTATGTGAGATGACCTACAGGATGTGATGCAAGCACAAATATTTTTTTTTAAACTCAGACAGAATCATGACATTTCAAACTGCCTATGGATGAGGTAAGTGAGAGATAAGAACATTGAGATGGCTGGGCCAGAAATGATATTACAAAAGTATTCTATTTATTATGAAAAGTGAAATTCTGCCCAAAAAGGTGAACTTCAAAATAGAAAATACATATACATATATATATACATATATACATGGCAGTATGGGAAGAAGGGTGAGGTATGGATCAGAATATTTCTAAGTACACTTGATCTCAAACATTAGACTATGCCTCAGTCTCTTCTAGATCTCTCTCAACAATCTATGATTGTTAACTTCAAAATATTGGTTGGACTTCTTCAGAGCTCTGGCAGCTTACCAATTGAGGTTCAAGTAATATCTAATATTTCCATTCCAAGGCAGGACAACATGGAAAGGTTCATGTGTTTAACTTAGCACTGAATTATGCCTCACCACATGTCCATATGTGTGGAATAATTGCAGCTTTGCTTCCCCTTGGCTGTATGATGTTTGCTCCAACAGCTAACACTGTCAGGGGTTCCTACCAGGAGGGGAGATTCCTTTATTCCTCCATGTGACTAGGCCTTGAACCTAGGAGATACTGACCTCTTAGACTGACATCCTCAGAGGGAAAAAGCCTCAGTGCCATTAATTGTTAAGGGCACACCAAACACAGATTTTGCCATGTAAAAAAAATGAGCGCCAAATGCAGCAAAATGCACAGTAAAGAACATGCAACCTGCAACATGCCAAAATGACCCATGGGCTACTTTGCCATGTGCAGGGAAGCCTATTGAAATCAATGTGTTCTCCCACTGTACTTGGTGTGAATGGGGCCTGAAAGTGAAATTGATGTGTTTACATAAGACCAATGAGGCTTCATTCACATCTGTGCATTTCTGAATGCGTGGCAAACCACACAGAAAATGCATGCTTTGCCTTGCATTTCAAAAACTTGCTGCCAATGCACCAAAAAGCACAGTAAAAAACGCACCATGCTACACTCTAAAAAAAAGTTCTGGAGCCTCTTTGGGGTAATTGTTGCATGTAGAGCAGCCCATTCACGTGAATGGGCTGTCCTATGCCTTACGAGCAGAAATGCTCCAAAACACCCCCCCCCCCCAAAAAAAAAAAAATGCATGCAGGAACATGAATTCACACTATGGGGTTGATTTACTAAAGGCAAAAAGACTGTGCACTTTGGAAAGTGCAGTTGCACACTGCAAGAGCAGTTGCTCCAGAGCTTAGTAAATGAGCAGAAGCTCTGCTGACTTTCATCAACCAATCATGTGCAAGCAAAAATGCTGTTTTTTTTATTTTCCTTGCATGTGATTGGATATTCTTTGCAAAGTGAAGCTTTACCTCATTTACTAAGCTCTGGAGCAGCTGCACTTGCAAAGTGCAATTGCACTTTCCAAGTTGCACAGTCTATTGGCCTTTAGTAAATCAACCCCTATGTGAAGATATGAACGGGCCTAACAGCTGAATGTCTCCATCCACTCCCTTCTATATACTTGTATAAAGGTGGCCATACACTATGCAATCTGATTTACAATCTCTGTACAATTTCCTATAGAATTACCAGAACTATGAAAATTGCGGACCCGCCTGAAAAATGGGCACTGATAGGCACTCGTATGCAGCACTGATAGGCAGCACTGTTAGGTGACAATGATGAGAAGGCGCTGAAGGGCACTGATTGGCAGCACTGATGGACATTGCTTTGCAGCACTTGGGGGCACTGATTGGCAGCACTGGTGGGCACTGGTGGGACAGCACTGATAATCAGAACACTGATAATTATTGCCCTGAGTATCAGTGCCAATGTCCCTTTAACACGAGATGGTTATCTGCTTTCTTCTTCTCTCCTCACGCTGTCAGCACGGGGAAAAAAAAGCCGGTAACCGGCTTGTGTTTACATCCTGTGATCAGCTGTCATTGGACATCTCTGATCATGTGGTAAAGGACCACTGTGATTGGCTCTTTACCCCGATCTGTGATCAGCTGAGTCTGAAGTGATCAGTGATCAGTGATCACAGAGCACACCGCCCACGCATGCAGGGGGCGAGCAGGGAGTGAAATCATGGGAGGACATCAATGGACACCCTCCTGGCAAACTAAGCCTGTACTATACTCATCTTTCATCTATAGTGTGGGCAGGAAGTGGTTAATGCTGTATTGATACATAGGGGAGGTGGAATTTGGAAAAAAAAAAGTGAACTTAGCATTTAAAATCTACTAAAGTTGCGTGTGCCCATTATTTCTGTACATCCAGAGAAAAGAACCATATCAAGGATGAATGTTTCTGGGACCTTACGGTAAGTAAATTGACTTAGAGCATTTTTTTTTGTAATGTAGCTGTTTTATAGCAGAAGATCAATATTTATGTGTAACTATTAAAGTTCAGTACAAATACAGTTACACAGCCATAATAAAAATCAAGAGAAAATATTGTCTGTCTTTTAGGTCAATGTCCCATAGCATACACAAAAAAAAGAGAAGTAAAAACAAAAAACAAAAACAAAAGGTCAACTGTACAAACTTTGAGCCACAGTAAACAGTCCCTTCATAGTTAAAAAACTTGTGACACCACGGTTCTGACATACTGCATTTGTTAACACATTATATTCTAGGGCAATCATTTCATTGAATATGGTAAATTGGAGTCTCAGCAAAGGGCAGATGTGTTCCCAAAGACATTCTGTAAGTAAGTCATAACTAGAGCCTTGTATATGATTAACAGAGTGAATGTTTTCTATGAAAAATTGCATGCATTCTTTTTCCCTTGTTTCAAGACAATGACATACTTGCTATGACCCAGAAAGAAAGTAAAGCAGAGTACGCTGTGCTAGTTGAAGTTCTCAAGGCACAAATATTAGAGGCACAGTTATAACACATGGGAATCATTGGCTAACTTACAGATAAATCAAGTTCTACACTAAACTCAGGGAACGTAGCTGTATTAAAATGTCTTAGGACCATCTCACTGAGGAGTTCTACTGCAAATACTTCATTTATGACATCTGGAACATAAATACGTTATGAACAAAAGATAGGAACATGCTTTCTGTATACTGCAGGAGCTGATACAACTCATCCACATGAGTACATACTGAACAAACATAGGCAGTGTATGACGTTGAATATAAATGCCACTACACTGAGTTTCAAAATGTCAGTAATAAGAATTATCTTCTTTTCCCACAGCCACCAATCCGATTGAAACTTTCTTATTACAATTGTCATTTTCCAGGCTAGATTGGAATCTGATTGGTGCCTATGGGGAAATAATGACAGTTTCTTAGTAGTGACACTTTGATACATGAGGCTCAAGGTGCCCAGGGTATATTTCAGTCTGCTCCAATTCCCACATGCTGCTACCATGATCACTTTATAGCATGTAGTTACTTTACCTAACACATATAGCATGTTTTTTTTTTTTGCTGATTCCTTCCTGCTGTAAAATTCAACAGAATTGTGTATTTGTGTATTTCAAAAATGTTATTGGGGTTAGAACAAAACATACGTACATTTAAAAAAAATGACTGACTGTATTAAGAATGTTTGACAGTACTATAATTTGAGGTTACATACTCAAAATAACTTTGCAGTGAAACTTCAGCTTTTGCTTTTCCATGTTAACACATATATAGTCAGGGCTTTTTTTCAGCTGTATCTTGGTGGAACTCAGTTCTGCCACCTCTGGCTCTGGCCTCTACTCACCTGCCCATTATAGTTACATAGCTAGTCTGGTTGAAAAAAGACACAAGTCTATCTGGTTCAACCAATAAAAGAAAAAAAAAAGATAATCCTATATACACAATCCCATACCCAGTTGGTCCAGAGGAAAGCAAAAAAAAAATCAAAGCATGATCCAATTTGCCCCAGCAGGGGCAAAAAAATCCTTCCCGATCCTCCAAGAGGCAATCAGATTTTCCCTGGATCAGCTTTACCTATAAATGCTAGTATCCCGTTATATTATGTACATTTAGGAAAGAATCCAGACTTTTTTAAAGCACTCTACTAAGCTGGACAAAACCAGCTCCTGAGGGCTTCTATTCCACATTTTCACAGGTCTTACTGTGAAGAAGCCTTTCCCTATTTGGAAAATAAATCTCTTTTCCTTCAGACGTAAAGAGTGCCCTCTTGTCCTCCTTGTCCTGTGATGACCTTAAAGTGAAAAACTCAACGCTGACATTTTTTTTTTTTTGGCATTCACACAGAATGAACATTCATGCAATTTTGCAGGATGAATAGAACTGCATTTAAAAAAAAAAAAAATACACCCCTTAAATATAATCAAAACACAATCATTTAAGCCTCATATAAGCTTTAAGCACTTAAGGACCGGAAGGATTTACCCCCTTAATGACCAGGCCATTTTTTGCGATACAGCACTGCGTCACTTTAACTGATAATTGCCCGGTCGTGTGACGTTGTACCCAAACAAAATTTGGAAAATAAAGTACTAATGCACTACCAAAAAAGTGTTAATAACGAGTTAATAATGAGTAAAGTGATTAATGTTAAAGTGCTTTGGTAAAATATGAAGTGCTTAATAAAAAATGTAAAAAGCAGCTAAACTTCTGTAGTGTTGCCAAAACCAAAAGGTATGTATATGTATAGTGAAGCAGCGCTAATTATCTACAAACATAGCCAAAAATAAAGTGCTAAGTGGGCAAAAATACCAATAATTCTTCTCAAAGTGTATCTCATCAAAAGACTTTCATACAAATATGTTCAATAAAAATAATCCAATAATAAAGTGCATCTCATCATTATAACATTCAGTTAAATGATTCAGTGAAAATAGTCCAATAATAAAGTGCATCCAAAGGAATCTAATGATTCGGAGAGATAGTCAGGCTTATATTCAGGATATGAATCAGTACATTCCTGTGCAGACAAGCAGAGATGAAGGAGAGAGGGACAGATAAGGGAATCCAATTCACAAATGTATAATGATAATATATGGAAAATACTTCTAGAATCCTCCCCCAGTGGTACTAGCCTCTCACCTTATGGATAGACACCATAAGCTTTATTTTGCTGGTATTTGATCACCTCTGCGGTTTTTCTTTTTTGCCTTTAAACAAAAAAAGAGCGACAATTTTGAAAAAAAGCAATATTTTTTACTTTTTGCTATAATAAATATCCCCCCCAAAAAAATATACACATTTCTTCCTCAGTTTAGGCCAATATATATTCTTCTACATATTTTTGGTAAAAAAAATACAATAACGTATATTGATTGGTTTGCGCAAAAATTATAGCATCTACAAAATAAGGAATAGATTTATGGCATTTTTATTATTATTTTTTTTAACTAGTAATGGCGGTGATCTGTGATTTTTAGCAGGGCTGCAACATTGTGGCGGACAGATCGGACACCTAACTGACATTTTTGACACTTTTTTGGCAACCAGTGACATTATTAGAGTAATCAGTGCTAAAAATATGCACTGTTATCGTACTAATGACACTGGCAGGGAAGGGTTAACACCAGGGCCGATCAAGGGGTTAAATGAGTTCCCTGCAGGTGTGCTCTAACTGTATGGGGGATGGGCTGCCTGGGGAAACACACAGATGCATCTTCCTGCATAGCAGAAAGACAGGATCTGTGTGTCAGAACAGAGATCTGCCTTGTGTACACAGGCAGATCCCCGTTCTGTCTCTGCGGGGAATGATCACTGGTGGCCAGCGGACCCGCTGATTGGCTTTCCCACGCGCGCCCACAAAATAGAGTTCACGAGCCAACGTACAATGATGGCGATTCACGGGAACGAGCCGACCTGCTGCAGTACAATGATGGCGGCTGGTCGGCAAGTGGTTAAAGTACAACTAAAAGCAAAACTTGTATTTTAGCTTTGGACAGAGTGGAGAGGGATTAGAACACCTGTCTGTTTTTTATTGTTGTCTGTGCCCCCATTAGGAAGATTCATCCTCTATATTTGTTATGTTTACTGTTATCACTGAAAGTGAAAGAATATCTCACATTTTGGGTTGCCCAGAACAGGTAATATTCCAATGGGGACACTAGTTTGGGTGACCCTGGTGATTCTCTCACTTCCTGTTTTAGCTGGGAGAGGAAGTAAAGGAAAATCTCCCTAATGGATCACAGATAGCAAATAAAAACCTGACAGGGGTAATAAACCTTCCTTACTCTATCCATAATGAAAAAAAAAAATCGCCTTTAGTTCAAGTTTTACCCTGTTATTACAACATCAAAATGTGTTTCTTTTTTTTTTTTTAATCAGTAGCTCCCAATAATAGAATGTCCAAGGGTCCTTAATAACTGTCACTTATCAAAGCTTTGCACTTTCACAGTGATCCTGTCACATGCACTCCCGGATGAGGGTAAAAAAATGCCTATGCCAACACACATTGCACAGACATGATGCACAATGATTAATAATTCAATAGCTGGAGTGCATGCATGTAGACAAGAAGTGTCTGAAAATAGGTGGAGGTCAGCGGCCTTGGGATAAGGAAAAGAAGAAAAATGGTAAAACTACTTTAACGGTGGTTCAGCAGCTGAAATAACTGGGTCCAATATAAACCCTAAAAACAAATGTATATTGCAGAAAAGCTCAGAAAGGTAAATTAGATGTTTTGCTGTGGAAAATGGATTTTCAGCAAACATTCATTCTCTACTGTTAGTATAGCATGTATCACTATCACATTTTCATGGAAACCTCAAATAGAACTAAAATGAAACCACACAGGGATGGTCTTCTGTATACCTTTACAAAATATATAAGTGCACAGAAAGATGACCGATAGCTGCCACGTGAGCTAGTATTAGAGATCAAGGAAGAAGAGATGCAGCAAACCAAGGTAGAGAGTGGTGGATTAGAAATCACCTTTCGAGATGGATTGTGTTGACCTGATAGAATGCTTTAAAGATCAATAAAATGATAAGAGAGATTTAACCAATAAACTATATTGGAGAATAAAAAACTTGTTTTGCCAGCATTGCAGAACTATGTTTTTTTACACCAAATTAATTTTATTTTTGTCCTTCAAAGATCTAGCTGAAAAATTGCTCTTGTGCCACTACCCTTACGCTACATAAAGCAGAACATCTTTTGTGACAGCCTTCTTTCCCCAGTATGGCAGCTGTTCTATCCTATAGGATTCAGTGTATAATTTAAAAAGCAACTTAAAGTGGAGTTCCAGCCATTTTTGTGTTTATTAAAAGTCAGCAGCTACAAAAAGTCTAGCTGCTGACTTTTAATAAATACACACTCACCTGTCCCAGGATCCAGCGATGCAGCCACCCGAACCCTCGATTCTCTCCCTCACCTCTCCCCGGCACCGACATTACAAGTGTGGGCACCTGGCTGTGACATCTTGCACCTTCACAGCTGAGTGCGCACTGCAAATGCGCGAGCCGCACTGTGCCTTCTCAATGATGACATGTCCCAGAATATTGCAGGGAGGGAGGGGGAGAGAAGAACTTCTGTTCGAGATGCCTAGGCGGCCCGAGTGGAAGTGGGAGCGGGTACCTGTCAAAACTAGGTACCTGCCCCCCCCAAAAAAATGGCATGCCAAATGTGGCATAGGACTTCCTGCTTAAAGCGGATTTTCCCCTTTTGGGTGGAGCTTTAAGTTAAAAAATAAATAAAAGTCATCAGCTACAAAAGACATTTGTGAGCCCAGGGATCCAGTTCTTTCTTCACACAGGCTGGTTCTTCACCAGTCTTTGGGTCCCTGGTGCTGCTTTTGGTTTCCAGCCAGCTCTCCACTGCGCATGTGCGGACTGCACTGCATTTTGTGAATGGTCCTGTAGCCTCCTGGGACATTTAAATGGCTACAAACCTCTAAAATTAAAACTGAACAAAGCATTTCCTTTTAAAGTGTCAATGTACCTCAATGCAAAACACTTACTGTGATTTCTATCTGCTCTGACATTCCTCTGCTATCTGCATGAGTCACTTCTGACAATACATGCTGACATCACAGAATCCCAGAAGGCAGCCCTGCTTTCCCTCCAACTCACAACAGGTGATTGACAGCCTCAGCTGTGCATGTGCCCCTATAAGACTAGAGGGGAGTGTGCCCTTTCCCTCCACTCAGGTAACAGATTACACTCAGTTCTCCTCTTTGCGCTGTGCAGTGTTTAACATTAGATCCCCACCCCCTGCCTTCTGAAGCTCAGAAATATTGTGTAAAATGGGTGCTTTAGGAGGCTGTAGAGAAGTCAGTGGTGCAGATAAACAGGTTCACCTTATATAGGGGGATTGGTTTCATCTCTGTCACTTTAGTGTGTATATGTAAGGGTTTGCAACCATTACATTAGGGTAGCCCAATCATGTGCCTGGGCTACCAAGACACCACAACTAGGTGAAAATGACTCCTGCACCAAATTTAGTGAGTACAGCATACAGATATGCTGTGCAGTGCAGTGTTCTGCAACACAGGTGAGTTGAGATGTCATTCATGATGAATGGGACTGCAGTGCATACTGCTGCATGAGAAATAAACAAGAAAATACTAATATATATATGCAGTGTACAGCAAATGAAAATGAAACTGTGGTTAACACGTGCGATAAAACCAAAATTACAATGTATCATAAATAATGTCCAAAACAATATGTGATAAAGTCAACACAAAAGAGATGAATAGCCCGTGATTAACAAGTGTAAGCATAACTATGTAGCCATATACCATTGATGATGTCAGTGATAAGGTCGAAATAAAACAACTAGAAATAGTGTATATGTGATAAAGTCCACACAATTTGCTGAAAATATGCTGTATTAATAGGGAAACAATTCAACTCATGGAACACACCTCCTCCAGTAATCACCCCAGGGTGTGCTCTCACCTTATGGTTTGATCATCATTATGAAGGGTCAAACAAGCATGAACAGATAGCTATCCCAGAACACCCCTTCTTTAATACTCCCAAAGATAATGAAGGCTCTCTCCCACCACTTCCAAAAAACACTCAGTGCTGCTTGGGTTAATCAATCACAGAAAATAAACTTCTCATCTCTACTGAACTGTGTGTAGTGGAGGCTCAAAGAAAATAAAATTTATCTTACTGCTAAAAACTATTAATAAAAAGCAGATAAAATATGTACTCACATTGAATAGGCAGAGGAAAGTATTTATTAACAAACACCGGGGTTGATTTACTAAAGGGAAACAGACTGTGCACTTTGCAAGTGCATTTGCACTCATTTACCTTAGTAAATCTGAATGTAGTAAAGTTTCACTTTTTAAAGAATATCCAGTCAGGTAAAAGGAACATAAAAAAAACTGAATTTTGCTTGCACATGATTGGATGATGGAACTCAGCAGAGCTTAATCACATTTACTAAGCTCTGGGGAAAATCAGTGCAACTGCACTTGCAAAGTGAACAATCTATTTGCCTTTAGTAAATCAGCCCCATTGTGTACAATACACCAATGCAAACCCAGGATCACTCTTCCACAACAAAAATGCACAGAGATTGAACAGATATAGGCAGCTCTCACAGTTGGTCCTACAGTCTCCTGGATTGCTGTAGCTCCTCCCAACATGTTTTGTCAGTGTGACATCATCAGGAACACCAAATTGCCATGCATAGCCATAGCTCACTGGTATGAATGTGTCCTTTCTCAATCAGCAGCCTCTGATTAAGAAAAAAATCCAAGATGTCACTTGATTAAACAATCGACTTCTGTCGACCACACACTGATTGAAATTAAGCCGATTCTTACTGAACAGGCTGAATTTTAATCAGTGCATGGCTAGCTTAAATATATGCAGATTGTTTGAATCTATATGCCAGTGCTGTTTACACATCTCACTGCAAAGCTCTGTGACTACATATTACATGCAGCAAGAAAAGAGTCTGTAACACATTGGTAGCAACTGGCTCAAGGCTACATGTAACATTTTTGCCTTCCTTAGTCTCCTGAGAAAATAAAGGTGTTGTTAGGCCTTTTTTACAGCAACTTCAATATGGGCTGATCAGTTAGTAGTAAGGCCTTGTGTACACTGCAGCTGCTAAACAAATGTTTAGGAGCAGTTGGGCTCTTTTTTCAGCAGCCCCTGAACTCCCCTCAATGTTAACTTATGGGTACATGTACACTCAGTGGTTTATATCAGTTCGAAGCAGTTTAGGTTAGAAGCATTTTTTTGAATGCAGATGAATCGCATTAAGGATGGTAGTTTACCAGCATTTCAAACTCCAAATGCTTGTAACTGCTTGTAAATGCATATAAACGTTAAGAGCATTAAGCCATGTCAAGCATTTTTTATTGACATTTCCAAATCAATGGTTCCCTATGAGAGCCATCTTAACTGATCCCACTTTCAGCCGATTGATTTGAATGGAAGTCACATCCACATCAGATCATTATGTCCTGACTTGTGGTGTGACTTGTGCTCTGAGGATCTTGTAGGGGAAACCCACGCCAAAATAAAAAAAGCATAGGATCCACCCCAAGATCCATACCAGGCCCTTTGAGTCTGGTATAGATCCTGAATGGAAACCCCACACCAAAATGAAAAAAAAAATGGCATGGGGTCCCCCCAAAGACCATACCAGGCCCTTCAGTCTTCCTCCGGTCTTCTCCACCACTGCTGTCTTCTCTGCCACCAAACCCAGTCCTCCTCCAATGTTATCTCCCGTCATTGTGCCAGCTCCGCTCTCTGCCGGTTCTTATATAGCCATGGGGCTTAGCCATCCGGTGACATCACCACGAGACCCCATCCATTGTGACAGCAGCGGCAGAGAAGACCGGAGGAAGAAGATTGGAGGAAGAAGACCAAAGGAAGAACACCGGAAGGAAGATTTTTAATAAAGGACTTGTCAAAACTGTCTCTTGTTTTTATTTACACTACACTGCCTTTTGTGGATGAATAGGTGGGGTACAATGTACCCCATACTCATTCACATCTGGGGGCCCCCTTGTTAAAGGGCCCCTGCCCGCAGACCCCCACAACCACGACCCAGGGTTGTCAGGAAGAGTCCCTTGTCCCCGTCAATATGGGGATCAAATCAATGAGCTGAAAGTCAGATCAGTTAGGACAGCTCTCATAAGGAACCATTGATTTTGAATAGAGGCAGAGAAACACTGCTAAAAGCTAGCACGGCTAATCGCGCATTAACGTCAATGCAAAAAGCTACTAAAAAAGCAATTTTACAGCAGCTTTTTCCCTGGTGTTGGTAGTGGCTTTGCAGCTTATTTTTGCACCCTGTGTGCATGAGGCCTAACAGTTAGGGTAACCCTATACTGCTGCAAAAATGTTCATGGTTTAGAGGCTTTTTTGCCAGTCTAATTTCATGCCAACAGGAACCATCCAACCCAGCCAGTAGATGTTTGCATCGGCCATGATTGATCTCAATAGACACTTGAAGAATATCATGTTGTTTTGTTTTCTTTGTTTTTTGGGGTTTTTTTTGCATTGCTCTTTTTCTTTTTTAAATAAATATTTTGTGCTATCCATAAACAATCTAATACAATTACACACTATAAAAGGAAAAGACAGAAAGACAAATTCATTGTGAAAAATGATATATGATAGGAGGACAAATCACAACAAATGAAAATAACAGTTGGATATTGCAGAAAAGACAAACCTAGTAAAGAAAATGCAGCTTTTAAAACATTACAACTCACATTTCCCAATTCTTCTAATCTCATTCCTGAAGAGATAGTCTTACAACCCCTGTGGCTGTTCTAATCCAAAAAAGATTGTGAACAGTGAGCTTAAACTAAGAGGTTATATATTCCTACTGGATTCAACAGGAAGATCTTATTATTCCCAATTTCACAGCCAACCCCACATTTTTCGTGCCAGCAAATGTATTTTATACTTTGTTATTATAGCAGTCATTCCCCAAATCACGCTCACATTATTAGTAATTATTCAATAAAGGTAGGATGTTTTAAGTAGACTAGAAAACGTGTGCACATAGAGCTACAAAATGGTTAATTTAAACAACAGTTACAAATGTATGCATTTTTAAGGTATATATTCTTAAAGCTGATCTTCAGATAGATATATAAAATGTAATTTAATGCAGCTTTTTGTTTCTTAATACATTCTTAAGATGTTAACAATCCAAAAATCTAAAAATATTTTGCAGCTCACCAATTCCTAAATGTGGTGTTTTCATTTGTTTGGCTTTTTTTCCTTTATTTTCTCTCCAGTAACACACTTCCTGTTCTAGGGTGTTACCACTGTGAATTGAGGAGCAATGGAGACACCTTTGGACAACAGCATTGTCAATCTAATGAGAGGGTAGTGTTATGCCATGTACACACAGTCGTACTTGGCAACGGGATAACCTCCATCGGCATTTCCGGCGGAAAAATTTAGAACATGTTCTCTAAGTCCGACGGAAATGCCGATAGAAAAAGTCTGATGGGGCATACACATGGTCGGAATATCCGACCAAAAGCTCCCATCAGACTTTTTCTGTCGGAAATTCCGACCGTGTGTACGGGGCATAAGATGCACTAGCAGATTAAGATGGTCTTCATTAAATCATTAAAGCTGAATTTAAGCTAACACTTTGTTCAAGCAGTTACATCAACAGTTTTTTTCCCCTTTTAGGATAAAGCTTTTACGCAAATGAATAAAAATTTACTTTTGTAACTACTTTTGCTGGGCAGCTTGATTTGCTCAAGGAAGTTGAAAAATAACAGACTAACAGGTGAAAATAAAGGGAAAAAAACAAGAAAATATATGCAGCCATCACATTTAAGAATTGGTTTTAATACAAATTTAAAAGCCTTTTCTTAAATGCAAGCATTGCAAGTTTCTAAATTTGACCTGGTTAGACAAAGGAAGGGAGAATCAGTATAAGGCACCAATCAGTTGTTTTGCAGCGCAAGGAGAATGATATTAGGAGGAAAGAGCAAAGTGACAGAGGGTTCAGCGTACTGCTTCTTCTTTTAGGCTGGGTTCCCAATAGTGCAAATTGAATGCAGGTTTTCTCCCTATCCAATTTACATGATAGGAGATTGTGACCGACTCTTAATGGAGCCAGTTCACACATCTCCAGAGCGGCTGCGGAGCAGATTGTACAGGGGTCCTGTGTATCTTTGGCTCAGTTTCGGGTCCGAATTTAGGCAAAAATTTGGGCCTGATTCTTCCCTGAAACGGAAAACAGGGACACACCGGACCCCTACCATTAGCTGCATCCATTTCAAGTGTTAACCCAGCCTTACTGTCCAGTCATGGGGGGGGTAGTAAGTTTTACTGAGCTGCAGCAATGAAAAATCAGGTATTCTGCCCTGCCAAATAGACGGGGATGGGGGCAGAGCCTAGCCGCCAACTAAGATGGCCGCGTGATATCTCCTCACTGCAGCCAGGGGGGAAAAAATGTCGACTACAGCCTACACCTGCCGCTCTATCACTGCTCCTCACATGACACTGACCCGGGGGAAAGATGCAGGCATGTCAAAGAAGAAATACCCGCCCTCTGAACACCGCAAATTGATGAAGTTCTTTGGCAGCTCGCGGCCCTGAGACTCCCAAGATGGCGCCGTCTCAAGACACAGAGCAGCTTGGTATCTGAGCCTCTCCTCAGTCACCTGCCCGCTCTGCAGCTGTGCCCATGCACTGCACTACTCAACCAGGGAATTGCTCCACAGACAGCCATAAGAGAGCAGCAATGTCTCCATTCCCCTCACCTTAACAGCCAGCTCCAATGAGTAAGAAGCATCTTTTCTATCAGCACCTTGACTCCTCTGACCATGATGCTGATACTGATGAAGAGCAGGATGTCTCTTTAGCTGATCTGAACACCACTGACAATACAGTGTCTGAGACTACACTGAAACACATGCTACTATCATTACAAAAAGATTTCAGGAAAGATCTCCACAAGTCCATATCTCACATGAATCCCGAACAGACGTCATGGGAGACCGCACTGATACTATGGAGGAACAACTCCATACCTATGTGGGGGCATATAATGAATCGGTAGATGCGCATCAAGCCCAATCAGAGGAACAATGCATGTCTGCTTAAATAGTGGATTTAGAGGACCGTTCCCGTAGGAACAACCTCAAAATCAGAGTTATCTCTGAAAACATCTCCTCTGAATATCTCGCTTCATATCTTCAGCAAATTTTTCTCCATACTAGAGCTGAAACTCACTAAGCTGGATCTCACAATGGATAGAGCACATTGGGTCGCCAAACCAAGCCATGTTCCAGAGGACAAGCCAAAATATGTCCTGGCTCGCCTCCATTTCTATCAATCTAAGGAGCGTATCCTACAAGCAACTAGATGCATCCCCACCTCCTCGGAGCCATATAATAACCTAAAGATTTATGCAGACATCTCTGCAGCAACTACACAAAAAAGGAAGGAATTTTCTCCTTTTACTTCCATCTTGAGAGAGCACAATATCCCATACCACTGGGGTTTTCCCACTAAAGTATCCGTCACCTTTCAGGGCAAATTGGTTACCATACTAGATCTAAAACAAGGCATTAAACAACTCCAAAATTGGGGCCTGCCCCCCTCATTGGGAGACCCCACCTCTAACAACATGCCCACAGCCCGCATCCCTGAGCCCTGGTACTCTGTGAATAACTTACACAAAAGGGTGCAGCACATGAATTAATTAATACTAGTTAAAACAGTCCAATAAGGTCCAGCAGAAAGAGAAGAGGACTACAGATCCCAGCAATCACCAAAGAAGATTCTGTGTGTCAGAGCACACTTCAGGTAAAAATGGTGACAAACGCTCCACCTCCAAAGCACTCACTTTGCTCACCTCAAATGACAGACCACTGTGCTAACAGATGGTCAGTAAAGCAGGTCCCATTAGGGAAATATCCTCCAGAAACAGGCAGGAACTCCAGTCGATTCCCCCAGGGTGTAAAGAGGTGAGAACAAAGATATATCTAAGTGCACACTTTTGGCCAGTTTAAAACAGCATTTTATTTAAAAATTTGCTACTCACAAACATCTGTTGTAAACGCACATGTGCAGAATATAACTGGCATTGCAGGAGATACAGAACACCAGCGGGTGACGTCAGCACATGACTCCTCCCCCGTACATGTTACATTCAAAGAACTTCATCGGTGAGGCGGAGCTTGCGTGCGTCACCCATCCTGTTATAACTATGTCAGGTTGTCATGGATACCCTGAAGCGATCAGGAGACATGGCTAAGCCACTCCCACAGCATGGTATAAAACTTTATCACGCAGTGCTTCTGTAGGCACAATCTCACATTGTTACTACACACAAAGTAAACCAGTAGGTCACAGCATTGACCCCTAGTGGCTGAATATAAAAACATTCATTGGACATAAAAAGATATAGATAAACCCGCCCGCTGTCTTCCAGAATCTCCAGACACTTCCATCACAATACATTAATGAACCATACATAAAACCCTCAAAAATATAATACAAAAAATAATGAATAATTCAAAGGGATTAAAAAAAAGGAAATAACAATGTATCTATTGGAAATAAAACAATTCAAATCAAAATAAATATTTAACCCTTTCATGGGAGAGTACTTTAGCCCCAAAAATCCAGAAAGATTCTCTCTGACTTAGGCAGCGAATGTAATTGCCCCGCCAGTGTCTAGCAACATGTTCAGTGTCCCAAAATTTGAGATCCCTGGGGTCCCTATTATAACATAGTCTAAAATGCTTTGAGACACTGTGAAAACTTAGTCCCTTTTTTATATAGTCGTCCCCATGGGGGGGGCGCATACCATGGCTCAACGAGAGGGGGGTACCGCCCTGATCAGTATCCACATCCAGAATGGAGGGGGGATACTTATTTGGAAGCCCCTGTTCCTATTTCCAATCATTTCCAGCCCCTATTTGATAGACTAGACCAGGCGGATGTTTTTTTAGAGAACCCCAGCCCCCAGTGGTTGGGCCCACCTGCTCAGTGTCTCCTGCAGGGAACAAATATAGGGGGAAAAGAAGAAAAAGATAGGAAGAAGAGCAGGAAGGAGAAATAAGAAGGAAAAAAAAACATTAGGTACGGGCATTTTTAATTTCAGTGGGTCTGCTTTATCAGAGGATGAATTGAGGGTCCTTAATAAGGGCCTCAAGTTCGCTCCAGTATGTAATGTAAATTTTTATCAAGTCAAGTTTGTAAGGAGTCTGAATATCAATTCAGTCTGAATATCAAAAACTATTTCCTGTCTAAACCTGCGTAAAGGGCTGCATTAGTCCCAGTTGGCACGCATTCCAATTTAAGCAACAAGTCTGTCTTTAATCTGCCTAATCTAGATACTAAATCAATGTTTTTAGGAAAATGGTTGTAAGTGACCTAGAAAATATGAAGGTAAAAAAGGTTAGGGATCCTTCTTATATTAAAAATAGCATTTCCTCGCTGGCAACCAAAAAAGAGCTTGTGATCCGCCCCGTAGTTATGAGGGCCAAGTTTGCCCTCCAGTGTGGCAAACTTATTCATGGCATTGTAGGAGGAGGAGCACTCTGTGAATAACACCTGAACTAATCTCTACTTGGGATTCACCCTGACCTATTGCGGGCTTACATATGTAAAACAGCACATGTTCCCCCATGCTGAGCTACCTGTGTTGGTTAACTGTTCTGTTTAATTGATACCTGTCTAGGAATGTTCTGTTTAACACTTGTTGTTCTCCTTCCCAGAGTAATTGTGTTCAATGCACACTGATCTTTGTGTTTTCTTATCCCTAATCTACCCTCTTCTCCTTTCCTTCCCACCTTTCTCTACTCCAAATCTGAAATATAGTTTGTATACACTTTCCTCTTATCCTGCACTAGAACAGCATTTATTTGAATGTGTTGGACAATGTAATGTAAATAATACTATGATAAATGCAGTCTACTTCAGACCCACAGCTGCATCTCAAGTTATTCAAGCATTTTTTCATATGCCCACATGCCACTTAACATAATTTCTTTAACCACTTTAGCCCCTGAAGAATTTACCCCCTTCCTGACCAGAGCACTTTTTGCGATTCGGCACTGCGTCGCTTTAACTGACTATTGCGCGGTCGTGCGACGTGGCTCCCAAACAAAATTGGCGTCCTTTTTTTCCCACAAATAGACCTTTCTTTTGGTGGTATTTGATCATATCTGCGGTTTTTATTTTTTGCGCTATAAACAAAAAAAGAGCGACAATTTTGAAAAAAACACATTATTTTTTGCTTTTTGCAATAATAAATATCCCCCAAAAATATATAAAAAAAAAATTTTTCCTCAGTTTAGGCTGATACATATTCTTCTATATATTTTTGGTAAAAAAAAATCGCAATAAGCATTTATTGATTGGTTTGAGCAAAAGTTATAGCGTTTACAAAATAGGGGATAGTTTTATGGCATTTTTATTTTTTATTTTTTTTTACTGGTAGTGGCGGTGATCAGTGATTTTTATCGTTATAGCGTTAAAGTTATAGCGTTTACAAAATAGGGGATAGTTTTATGGCATTTTTATTTTTTATTTCTTTTTACTGGTAGTGGCGGCGATCAGTGATTTTTATCTTGACTGCGATATTATGGCGGACACGCGGACAATTTTGGCGTGATTTTGGGACCATTCACATTTATACAGCGATCAGTGCGATTAAAATCGCATTGATTACTGTGTAAATGTGACTGGCAGTGAAGGGGTTAACCACTAGGTGGCGGGGAGGGGTTAAATGTATCCTAGGGATGTGTTCTAACTGTAGGGGGGATGGGCTAGCAGTGTCACTACACTGATCGCTGCTCCCGATGACAGGGAGCAGAAATCAGTGACACTGTCACTAGGCAGAACGGGGAGATGCTTGTTTACCTTAGCTTCTCCCCGTTCTTCCTCTCCGTGAGGCGATCGCGGGTATCCCCACGGCGATCGAGTCCGCGGGACCCGCGACCCAACTCACGGAGCTCCCGGCCGGCGTGCGCCGCTGGCGGCACACACGCAATGGCACGGCGGCAATTTCAAAAGGACTTACAGGTACGTCCTTTTGCTTAGCCATGCCATTGTGCCGACGTACATCAGCGTGCGCTGGTCGGCAAGCAGTTAAACTCCAAAGGGCTTAATAGTCCTTTCAAAAGATCACTCCTGTGGAAAGAAGCCATCTCCTCCAAAAGTGATATCATTTGCACACAGGATATATATATATATATATATATATACATCAACAGTTCTCAAGTTACCCCTTTCATGTGAGATATGCCATAATGATCAGCAAAGTACCAACCAATCCTGCAGAGTAAAATGTAATGGCAGCTGTGTAATGTACACACTCTCAGATTCACTTTGCACACAGATTTTCCAGCTTGTGGTATGACAATCTAAGCAATAGCAGACTAAGAGTTACCATCATTGGAGCAATTATCCCTTCATGCACATGGTAGCAGCCAATATGTGTTTTAAATTGTAGAATGAACAATTCACAGTATTCACTGTTGTAATTCTTACATTTAAAAAATGTACATATCACTTGCTGCCAGGAATGTAACAGATTGTGACAGTTTTTGCACTATGGTAGCATCTTCAGAGGGGCAGTGTTCTATAGTTGCTAGTTAGAGCATTCTAATATTACCAATTTTTAAATACAATTTAATGAAAATAAAAATAAATGGCACAACAAAAATTACAGAAAAAGATATTACAAAACAGATATTACAAATAGAATGCTTTAAAGTGGATGTAAACCCGATTTTTTTTATGTCATAAAGTAGAGTATAAGATTTCGTATCATTTGAGCCCAGTCTTGCCACAAAGAGTTAATCCATCTCTGAGCAATCCTCTTTTATTGTTCAGTGAGATAAATCTTGACAAACAGAGAAAAACTTTGTCAAATCCTCCCCCTTGCTGTGAGTGACAGGTGATTTACATATCTCGTGCACTAGCCTAAGACATGCATTATTTTTTAATTCCCACCCCCTCTCCT
The DNA here is from genome assembly GCF_042186555.1 of Aquarana catesbeiana. Classification (NCBI taxonomy): domain Eukaryota; kingdom Metazoa; phylum Chordata; class Amphibia; order Anura; family Ranidae; genus Aquarana; species Aquarana catesbeiana. Next base: position 230,095,252 of record NC_133325.1, read on the forward strand.
TTCTTCAGCAGCTCTGCAAGGATTGGCTGTTCCACACCTCAGCATGATTTGGCATGCTGAAGTCATGTGGTTACTTTCCTGTCTTTTCACTGGATGTTAGAGATCATAGCAGAAGTTCAGTGCAGAAGAAAATGCATATTGACAAGGGGAGTGTAGAGGTGGGCGGGGAGACTACTGACATCACGACTCCACCTACCGAGCTCCGGACAACAGACCCACCCACAGAATCTGCAGTTTTTGGGTTCTCATAACAGACAGAGGGGAGACATTTGACACGTAAAGATACATGCAGGAGGCATGTATATCCTTATAGATAACCCCTATGGCAGTAGTTTAGAAAGGATGACATTGGGTTTACATCCACTTTAATCAAATGTGTTGACTGCCGCGACAACTTAGCACCAACAGGAGACTTTGATCTGATTACTCTGTTACTGACTTTGTTATTTTGAGGAAAATGAGGGTGGAACATTTTGGGGTTTGTCAGACCTCAGTATCATCACAAACAGGGTGTTGCAAGGATACTGATATGTTGAAATTATAAAAGCTAAAAGGTCTACCTCAATTTCTTTCTTGCACAGGCACTAGCTATCCAGTATTAAAAAAAAAAAAAAAAAAAAGAAACAACAGAAGTCACATCAAGATACTCCACCACAACTGTAGGACAATATAAAAACATCTTTCTTAGTTGTGTCCCAGTTCTCCCTTTCTCTACTTTACAACTCACACTATTGCACTGGAACTTGTACTAAACTAGTGTATTGATTTGTTCCATATATACTAATGACTATGACCTCTTGATCCTGTATGTGTGTTCCCAGTCTTTATTAAACTTTAAATTAACGTTAAGATTTTGGTTGCATACTAAAAAAGGATGCCTCGGATAATTTCTATACACTTAATATACATTTGTATGCAGAATTAGAATGTATAATTCTTGATATGTCTGAAAATCTTACAATCATAAAACAACTGTTATAAATATGTATTTGTTCTTTATATGTCATTAAAATGTTCTTTCTTCTAAATTGGATGTGAGGACATTATTATGCACTTTGAATGTTCTAATTCTGGAGGCTGGGATATGTTCAGTGTATATTAATTATGACACTAGCATGGATAGTACATGTTGCTTCCTTATAGGAATTATATTTGTAAACTACTTGTATACTGGTGTGCTTATCTGTCAAATGTTCTGGAATTTTTTTTTGCATTGCTATCTCCATCATTAGTGATTATATAAAAGAAAACATTCAGCTATCTCTTACATTTTGATTCAAAGTGCAACTCCACTTTTGTTGAGAAAAAAACATTCCCTTCTGGGTGATCTATGTACCTTGCAAGGATTATAACAACCTTTGTTGCAGATTCCTACCTTTTGGTATTCTAAAAAAATCCCTCTGTGCTTCTCTGTATCCATGTGGGAAAATGAATCTAATGGGAGTGGTTTTATAATTATCAATCAGTTGTGGCACCAGCAGAGCACTAATGAGGAAATCTGCTGGGCCCGCATCGCTTTAGACATGTTCCTATTGAGACTATCTTACCAAAAATGACATTTTTGTTCCAGGGAATGCCTGAAATCTGACTTGCATCTTAGTGTAGACTTCTGGGAAAATTGGTGATCCAATCACACAAGCAGTAAATTATGTTTCATTCTATGTAGAGAACACCTCAAGGTAGTCAAATTTAATTGAATTTTTAGAAAATTACAGCACTGCAGATTGAAAAGGAAAGGTAGTTTTTAACAACATTCAATTACAAGATGACTTGTGTCGCAATTGTATACAGTATGCTATATTATCTTTTCTTTATTTGCTATTTTTTCCCCCACGAAAGTGGAGTTACCCTTTAAATTTGAAAAATTTTAAAGAGATGATTCCAAAGCCCTGGCTTTAATGACAATTAGAGGATTTAGTAAAGGTAAAAGTATGACAATGAACCCCAGCTACATACACAGTAATACTAGATCAGGATTCCTAAAAGTTATGCTAAGTTGCTCTAAAATGCCTAAATATACAGTAAAATCAACTACTCGTACATTTAAAGAACTGAACTTGGAATAAACAACATGTTTTACAATGTTCACACTGTAGCTAAAGGCATTGATTTGTCTCCCATTTAAAATGTTTACTAATGTAATAGCAATAAAGCAAAGTATGTGCTTGTAACTTTTTTACATCTTAAAGATTTTAAATGCTTTCACCTCTTAAGATTCCAATTCATAATAAAACATTTACTGTCTCTGAGGTAAGAATTGGACACAAATACTTTGATGCTGCATATATATTATAATACTTTGACGTCATTTAAAATGTCTCAGTATCCGAACTGTAGATCACAAGAATGCCATAATTTGCTTGTTTTAATGGCATTTTATTTTGAATTTGCGTTATTACATTTTAAAGACGGAAAGAACACATTGTTTACACTTCTCACACAAGGGAATTTGCTTTTTACATAGTATTTACAAGAGTCACCAAGTTACGTTGTATATGAAGTAATTGCTTCCCAAGTGCTGATTTCCTAAATATCAGAGATTACAAAGGAATTATACTTCCCTATTTAAAAATGTAGTCAACTTTTTAATGAAAAACTTGAAATTCAAAAGTGATTTCTGATATTTTTATATGTTATTGATAGCATATTATGTATAGTAAGGGACCTATGCTTATCCTGTTATCTATTTAAGGATTTTTAGGGAGAGGGGAGAGCTCGATGTTATTTTAAAAAAAAAATCTATAATTTATTTTAAAAAAAAGAAAAAAAATGTATTGGGGCTTTACTAAAGGAAACTATTTAGAGCAAGTATGAATTGTTATGGTTTACTTGCATTGGGGGCATGCATGAGCATTTGGATGTATGCACTAGAAAAATGCAATCCTTGAATTCAGAAAATCACATACTGATTTGGCATGCCAAAGCATGCCCAGCTGCAAATACACCACCAAAAATGAGAGAATAGCACATTTTTTTAGGGTATGCCACTGCATAACAGGTGCATGTTTGTAAACAGGAGCATGCATTGACCAGCACCTGTACCTGTGTACATTGCGGGTGCATTGCAAATATAATCTGAGTATCTAAGCATGATTAATGCACCAGGGCCATTGTGTGTTGAATGAAAGGGGAAGCACAGTAACACACAAAAACATTTTAATTATCAAATGTGTGCATATAGCCTGCCCAGTTAAAAATGCACATTTCTTTTTAAATATATAAAATTGAGTAATCCCATGGTTTTCCATATCACAAGGAACAGGTGCAGAGAAAAAAGTAGATTAAATTATTGCTAAAGAAGTTTAGAGTATAGTACAAAAATATGCTTGTGCAGAGTATGGTACAGAAATATGCTTGTTCATAAAAATGAATAGCTACAGCTGACCTATGGTAATAAGGTCCCTAATAACTACCGATAACTATTCCTAGTATTATCCTCAACATGAACTTGTGAACAGATTTCTTTCAAATTGGTTAATAAAACTGTTTAATCTTGCTAAATAGCAAACATAAATCTGATAGAACTGAGCTTTGCCTGTGACTTTCCAGTCATGCAGTGGTTAAGTGACATAATGAAAGATAATGATGAGATGTTGAGAACCATATCATTTTATTCTTGGGTCAAAAAGATGCATGAACAAGAGTCTGTTGAACCAAGATTAATTTAAGAACATGCTCACTGTCCATCAATCCTGGTAAATCATATATCCATAACCAGCCCTAACAATCTTTTACCCTCCACAAACAGGATTTTGTGCTGGTCTTTAAAGGCATATTACTCTTGATCTTCTTGACTTTTGTTGAAAGGTAAAACGACAACATAACTTTGTATGTAAGCTTTCCAAATGGAATATATTATATGTATGGTAATAAGTTTCTAAATTTGCCATCTACAGCTTGTAATAATGCCAAAAAGTACTTATGCCAAAAAGTCATTTGCGAAGCAGCAAAAGTTATAAAAACATCTAAGTCTGTATATAAATATTGAATGGATGTCTGTTGAATGACACTAAAGATTGGCCTTTTTGTGTTTTCCACCAAATCTAGCTGAAGGCAGCATTGCATTGCAACCGACTAACTGAAATTATTTGTGCTAAGTAAAAACATCAATTCCTTATTAAAACATAAATAAAGTCCCCTTGCTGGTATGACTAGTAGAACTGAAATTGAAGACTGAAGATTTGGATTATAAACCCTTTTAATTACCCTTAAATTTAACTGCAAAATTTAAAGAGTTTACACTAACTATTTACACTAAGAGTTTACACCAACTTTTCCTGTCTTTCATTTATTGAGAAAAAGTATACAAGAATCCAAGCATAAGGGGAGGATTCCCCAACTGTAAAGAGGTACATATCCATAGGGACCAGTACAGTAACATCTTGAGTTACTTGTCAATGAAATAACACAATGTAGTTGTATGCAAAATTTTAAGCAATTAGCAAGCCACACAACACTACTCCCCGAGTCAGGGGTAATATTAAGGTTGAAGGGAGGAGGACAGAGAAAGGGAGGGGAGGGTGAAGGGAAGGTAGGAAAGGGGAGAAGGCAGGAGGTAGGTGTACATTAACACTGAATAGAAGATACAAGGCTGCATATCTGAAACAAAAGAACCACTTATGGCTCTGATATGGGAACTGTATGTCTCACAAATGGAGCTTGTCTGAGGAGATGGTATACTATAACTATTTCTTGCAAAAAATGTACAACATATACTGTATAATATACTGTGACATTGTGAAAGGCAAGGCAATTTATGGACGTTATGTTTCACCTCGCATGCTTTCATTTTCTGAGAACTAAGGTGGAATCTGGTCCGAGTTTTACTAGCCAGCGTGGCAGGGTTGGTTCCAAACCAGATTTTGCAGTCCACTTGTATCCACCAATAGGTGGTATAAATAAATAAATCAGAACTGGAGCAAATAATTGCTCTTGGCCTGGGACTCAGGAAGCTGAGAGTCTTATGTGAGGTTTGCTTTTTGAGGGAAAGAAAAGGTTTGCATTATCTTTGTTTTGTGGGTGAATGGGAGAAGCCCTTCACCCCTGAGTTAGGAACCTGCAATGTTTAGTGCCTGGATGGCAAGGATTTATTTTCTGTTTTGTTTTTTTTTTCATTTTCATGCAACCTTTTAAAATAAAACTGGCTACAAATCAGATTTTAAGAAAACCTGTCGTTTGGGCTACCTTTTTCCCTAGGGAAGGTGATCCCCATTGAGCTACCCCCCCCCCCATATATATATTTTTTTTTTGATAAAAATGTAAGATCACCCAGCCTTTGTGAATTACGGCTGTATTTAGTTTTTTAGGCTGATCTCCTACAGGGATGGGCGAACGGTTCGGCTCGAGCATAAGTTCGGGCCGAACTTTCGTTGTTCTAATGTTCGGGAAACATTCAAACAAACGGGTCGTTTGATCATTTGTCCGCCCCCCCGAACCAACCACAATGCATTGCGGCGCTGAACAGTGCATTGCAAGCCCTGATTGGCTGAAGCAGTGAAAGCTTCAGCCAATCAGGGCACAGAGCACTGTCAGAGTCATGATTAGACACTGTCATCATGACTGTATCCAATCATGGCTCATTCCCGCCCCACAGTATAAAAGTATTCTTTTAATGGCAGCCATTTTCAGTTTGATTTTGGCGTGGAGAGAGACAGAACAGGACTCTGTTCATTGCTATTAGTTAGTGTGCTATACTGTGCTATTTTGATTTGATTGTCAGTGTAGAATATTAGTTTAGTGTCAGTCTAGGGATAGTTTGAGTGTAGTGAGGAGGACCATCATTCAGCTTTGCATAATGTGCAGCTAGAGTAGGCACAGATCAGATAGTTTCACTGTAGTGTAGTGAGACTGTGTCATTCATACATACATTAGTGTAGAATAGGGGCACCTCAGATAGTTTCAGTGTAGTGTAGTAAGACCATGTCAGTAATCTTTACATTAGTGTATAGCTAAAGTAGGGATAGTTCAGATAGCATCAGTGTAGTGACGGTTGAACACCATCTATTTGATTGCATAACTGCCAGTTTAACGCCATATAGTTCTGTGTGCATTGCTGACAGTTTAAGGCCATATCGTTTTGTGTGTGTTACTGCCAGTTTGACGCCATATCGTTTTGTGCATTACTGCAAGTTTAACGCCATTTACTTCTGTGCGCGTCACTGCCAGTTTAACGCCATTTACTTCTGTGTGTGTTACTGCAAGTTTAACGCCATATAGTTTTGTGCATTACTGCCAGTTTAATGCCATATATATTTCTGTGTGCGTTACTGCCCGTTTAACGTCATATAGTTCTGTGTGCGTTACTGCCAGTTTAACGCCATATAGTTTTGTGTGCGTTACTGCCAGTTTAATGCCATATAGTTTAGTGTGTTACTGCAAGTTTAACGCCATTTACTTCTGTGTGCGTTTCTGCCAGTTTAATGTCATATAGTTCTGCTTGTTACTGCAAGTTTAATGCCATTTACTTCTGTGTGCGTTACTGTACGTTTGGCGCATTATATTGCAGTATATTATAGTGTATCCGCGGAGTGTGTCTGTGTAGTGTGAGTATACAAATTAAAGTGCACCAAACACCATTTTACATTGATTAAAGTGCAACTACGTACAGATTTCGTCTTCTTTTTAAAATTTGCTTATAAGCACCGCCCCCTCCCCCAATAATGTCTGGGAGAACAACAGGGAGAAGTAGATGTTCCCTTGGCACTTAAGGGGGCCAACAACAAATGTGTCCACAGGCAAAGGTGGATGTGGTGGTCAGACCTCAGGCAGAGCATCATTTCCTCTGTTTAGTGAGTTTGCCGGTGCTATCCAGCCACAGCATACAGAGCAGTGTTAATTTAGTCACCTAAAGCGACTAAAACATTTTAGTCAACTAAAATGACTAAAACATTTTAGTCGACTAAATGAATACTTTTTTAGTAGACTAAAATATGACTAAAACAATTGAGATGACTAAAATACGACCAAAGCTAAAAGCTATTTTAGCCAAAAGACTAAAATGAGACTAAAACTAAAATGCCATTTTTGTCCTAAGACTAAAATAAGACTAAAATTAAAATGCCATTTTAGTCAAAAGACTATCACTAAAACTAAATTGCAATTACTGAAATATACTGGAGGTTTCAGTCGACTAAAACGTAGGATATTTTAGTCGACTAAAATGTACTGGAGATTTAGTCGACTAAATACGACTAAAACTAAAACAATTGCAGAAGATTAAAATGGGAATAAAAAAAAAATGCCATTTTAGTCCTAAGACTACAATTAACACTGATAAAGAGGAGGTGGTGGACTGCCTTGCTAAACCTTCCTCATTCTCCTCATCCTTTGTCACGCAAGTATGCAGAGACAAGTATGCAGCCCCCTGCAGTTGCCAGAGTGGATAAACCTGCCTCCTTGTCCACATCTATTTCTTCCATAGCCCCAACATCATCCATGGAGGAGTCAGCTGAGTTATTTGACCACAGCATCAGCCACTTGATCCTTGATAATGCCCAGGCATTACTGGATTCAGATGTTGGTTCTGAGGTTGAGGATGACAGGAACATGAGCCTAGAGAGAGGGAAGAACACTGGTAGACAAATTGGCATTCATGTTCCTCCAGTCGCAGTGTATTGTCACGTTGTCTCCAGTGGTAATGTTGATGATGGAGGAGATGGAGATGATGATGATGATGATGAGGTCAATAATATGACTTGGGTGTCAGATAGAGCAGAGGAGAAAACTCAAGGTAAGGCAGAAAAACCCCAAGGAGGACGACATCAAGAAAGAGTAGAGTGCATCCACCCTATTCCATCACATTCTGCAGCTGTTATCTCCCGGCCCACTCCTCAAAGCTCAGGTGTCTGGGCCTTTTTCAGCACATTCATAGCAGATTGCACGGTTGCTATCAGCAAACTGTGTCTCAGGCACATCAAACGTGGCAAACACAGCAGCCATTTGGGTACCACATGCTTAAAAACCACTTCCCGACCGCCGCATGACTATGTACGTCCTAATTTTGAACGGGGATATCGTTGTTATGGCAGCAGCTAGCTGCCATAACCCCGGTATCCCCGTTTTCGTGCGGCGGCCAGCTTTCAGATAAAAGTGGTCCCTGCAGTGGATTCGCCGCGAGATCACTTTTATCGGTGGCGGGAGAGGGGCCCCCCCCTTCTGCCGCGATCCGGTGCCCTCCACCGCTTACAGGAGCCGTCGGTAGCGGCGGAGGCAATCGCGTCCTGTTCTCTGGTGTGTCTGGAGATGAGTGAGGCCAAGATGGCGCTCACTCGTCTCCATGACACTGCTGGGCGGAAGCGACGTCAAAACATCACTTCCGTCCACGCCTCTTAAAGGCATATTTTTTCAAATGTCATTTTTCTAAATGACTTTTTTTTTTTTTTTTTTTTTATTGCATTTTAGTGTAAATATGAGATCTGAGGTCTTTTTGACCCCAGATCTCATATTTAAGAGGTCCTGCCATGCTTTTTTCTATTACAAGGGATGTTTACATTCCTTGTAATAGGAATAAAAGTGACACAATATTTTTTTTTTAAACAGTGTAAAAATTAATAAAATATTGTAAAATAAATAATAAAAATAAAAAAAAAATTTTTAAAACCCCCCTGTCCCGATGAGCTCGCGCGCAGAAGCGAACGCATACGCGAGTAGCGCCCGCATATGAAAACGGTGGTCAAACCACACATGTGAGGTATCACAGTGACCGGTAGAGCGAGAGCAATAATTCTAGCCCTAGACCTCCTCTGTAGCACAAAATATGCAACCTGTAGAATTTTTTAAACGTCGCCTATGGAGATTTTTGAGGGTAAAAGTTTGACGCCATTCCACGAGCGGGCGCAATTTTCAAGCATGACATGTTGGATATCAATTTACTTGGCGTAACATTATATTTCACAATATAAAAAAAATTTGGGATAACTTTACTGTTGTTTTTTTTTTTATTCAAAAAAGTGAATTTTTTCCAAAAAAAGTGTGCTTATAAGACCGCTGCGCAAATACGGTGCAAAAAAAAGTATTGCAATGACCGCCATTGTATTCTCTAGGGTGTTAGAAGAAAAACCATATATAATGTTTGGGGGTTCTAAGTAATTTTCTAGCAGAAAAACCTGTTTTAAACATGTAAACACCTAAAATTCAAAACGAGGCTGGTCCTTAAGTGGTTAACAAGGCATTTAACGTCCAACCACTCAGCCCGTTGGCAAGAGCACCTAAAAGCCACACAAAAGGTGCCCAAATCTGTCCCCCCTCCTCCTCCTCTTTACCCACTTCAGTTTGCCCCTGCTATACCAAGTCATTACCTCTCAGCAGCCTCTACTGACAGGGATGATGGTATAGCACAGGGTGTCCCAGATCCTAGCAGCACACCACCAGCTGTAGACTGTAGCCGGCAAATTTCTCTGCCCCATCTGCTGCAATGGAAAAAAAATACAGTTCCTGCCACCCACATGCCCAGCATCTAAATGCAAGCTTGTCAAAGCTGTTGGCTCTCCAACTTCTACCTTTCAGCCTGGTGGATTCTGGCCCCTTCCATGAATTAGCACAATGTGCTGTACCACAATGGCAGGTTCCCAGTCGCTACTACTTTTCACATAAGACAATTCTCTCTACCATCATGTGGAAGGGAATGTTATGACATCGTTGGGCAAGGCAGTCAGCCGTAAAATCCACCTTACTGCTGACACATGGTCCAGTAAGCATGGGCAGGGACGTTATATTTCGCTCACAGCACACTGGGTAACACTGCTTGCAACTCAAAAGGATACAGGATGGGGCTCAGTGCTGCAGCTTGTTGTGCCCCCTGGTGGTGATGATACCAGACCTGTGAGCTCTATCCCCTCCTCCTCCTCCTTTGCCACCTCCATGCCCTCCTCTGCAGAATTGTCCTATGAAATTCAGGTACCCCCTAAGTGTTCAAAGGACTATTCCAGGAGTCAGGCTAAAAGGTGCCATTTAGTACTTTAGCTGGTGTTTTTAGGGGAAAGGAACCACACCGGAGCAGAGATTCTTGAAGCTCTGCAGGGACAGGCCCAGAGGTGAACATGATTATTAAGGATGCATGCACTGTATTGTCACCATTTGAGGAGGCCAAAAGATGGTGAGCCATGACAGTGCAGGCATCAGTGACACAATCCCTGTTGTGTTCCTGCTAGGGCAGACTCTGCATGGCATTATGGACAGGGCACTGGAGGCAGAGCAGCAGGAGGAAGAGGAGGACATCCTTTCCTCTCAAGGCCCACTTTATCCATATACCATCATTCCTATGTCATAGAACACACAGGAGGAGAGAGGGGAGGAGGATGAGGAGGAGGATTCTGGCACTTTCATAGGCTTCAAAGAAGAGGAAGACATGCGTCAGTCTGTAAGCGCTGGCTTTCCAACCCCAGGACCCTTGGGAGTAGTACGTGGCTGGGAGGAGGAAGTTCCAAATGCCTTCATGCTGAGTGACCCTGAGGAGTCTGTTTCTCAAGGCTATGCAAATTTGAGGCGCATGGGCAACCTCATGCATCAAAGCCCGCGAAAGGACCCAAGAATACGTGGCATAAAGAAGATGGATGATTACTAGTTGACAACCCTCCTTGACCACCGCTATAAGGGGAGGGGCTCAGAACTCATCCCGTCCCCACAGAGGGTGCAGAAGATAAAATCTCTTGAGAAAAGGTTTAAGAGGATTTTATGGAACGTCTTTTCTCGAAAAACGTAGTTTTGAGTCTTCTGTTGGTCAAGAAAGGAGCATTGGAGAAGGCGTCCACCTAAGTGAGGCATTTCGGAATTTTTTTAGACCTCGCCACCCAGGGCTGTCAGCTTCCACATCCCATTGGCAGTGTCTGCATAACATGGTGGACAATTACCTCAGGGCCAAAACAGAGATGGAGAGCTTTTCAGCTGACAATCCACTGACTTACTGGGTCATAAGAATAGACCACTGGCCAGAACTTGCCGAGTATGCTATTGAGTTGTTGGGCTGCCCCGCATCCAGCTGGTTTTTAGAATGGGCATTCAGTGATGCAGGAGGTCTCATTACTGATCATAGAATGTGTCTGTCCACTCCGTGGACCATTTGAATTTATAAAAATGAATCAGTCCTGGATTACCAGCTATGAAGCCTCTGATGCCGATGTCACTTTTTGGGATGTGGAATCTCTGCAGGACTTGGAGGCTGCCTAGCTTTGAGGGTGTTCGATCATTTCATCTGGAAGAATATTTTTGATATAGGTTTCATGGGTACAATTAACACCCAAAGACCAATTTTTCTGCACCTGTTTGACAGGTGCATATCATTGCAATGTTTTTACAGCAAGGCCAATTCTTGTTTTCATCAAGATTACCTCTATAGGGTTACAGTGGGAAGGCGCCACCGACACCCAAAGACCAATTTTTACGCACCCATTAATTCTATCCAAAGTCAAAGTGACACTAGAATGTATCCAAAAAATCTCTAATCTTGTTTCCACATTCATACACACTGGCTCCCCAGCTGTTGCTGAGCAAAATAAAGGCAAAATAAAAGGGAAAATAAAGGTAAAATGTCTCTTTTTTTGGCTTTATAAATGCAATTATTGCTGCAGCAGATTCTAGACATGTTACAGATCTTCTACTTTACAGGTAGAATAAGGGGACCCCCAGGCACTATATTGGAAGGAATTTTTCATTTTTATGCTTTAAATTTAAAAATCAAAAAAATCACTGCTCATTTAAAAATGACGTTTTTCACAAACTTTTTTTTTATTGATACATGTACCCCAGGGCAGGACCTGGACCCCTATAACCATTGTATGCCCAATTACTTGTATATAAGCCTTCAAAATGGGTACATTATTTTTTTGACGTTTGGTCCCATTGACTTTAAGGAGGTTTGTTATTCGAGTCCGAAATTGTTCGAAAGTTCTGGTGAGAACTGAACACGGGTCCATTCGGCCCATCCCTAATCTCCTATTATTCCAGCTTCATTTAGTAGTATTTTTCCTTGCTTTACTGATCTGTACTGGAATTTGGACTCAAAACATTTGCATCTTAATATTTTTAAATGTAAATGAGAGATATACTTTAACCCCTTCCCGCCGACCGAACGCATATATGCGTACTCGGCTTTCCGGGGTTATACCGGGATGATGCCCGCAGCTGCAGGCATCATCCCGGTACCGTTGTTTTCAGCGGGCGATCGGCTACCCGAGTATAACAACCGATGCGGCTAAAAGCCGCTCGGTTGTTATACCGGAGGAGCGGGAGGGGACATCCCCCCCTCCCGCCGCCTCCCGCCGCTGTTACCGGGCCTCCCGTGCGATCGAGAGGGCCGGTGTCCGTTCCGCTGCCTTCGGCGGCTGGGGGCGGTCTGGAACGAAGCTGCGAGCAGCTTCGTTCCAGCCTTCTTGCTGTAAACGCGGAAGCGACGTCATGACGTCACTTCCCGTTTACTCGGCTGCCAATGGCGCCGAATTTAAAAAAGTACACAGTATTCAGAATCGCCGTTTTCGGCGATCTGAATACTTTGAAGTGTAAAGGAGGGATGGGGGGTCTTTTAGACCCCCCATCCCTCCATAAAGAGTACCTGTCACCACATATTACTGTCACAAGGGATGTTTACATTGCTTGTGACAGCAATAAAAGTAAAAAAAAAAAAAAAATTTTAAACACAATTTATAAAGTACAAAAATAAATAAAATAAATAAAAAAAAAAAACATTTTTTTTAAAGTGCCCCTGTCCCCGCGAGCTCGCGCAGCGAAGAAAACGCATACGGAAGTCGCGCCCGCATATGTAAACGGTGTTCCAACCACACATGTGAGGTATCGCCGTGATCGTCAGAGCGAGAGCAATAATTCTAGCCCTAGACCTCCTCTGTAGCTCAAACCTGGTAACCGTAAAAATTTTTTAAAGCGTTGCCTATGGAAAAGGTACCGTAGTTCGTCGCCATTCCACGAGTGCGTGCAATTATAAAGGGTGACATGTTTGGTATCTATTTACTCGGCGTAACATCATCTTTCACATTATACAAAAAAATTGGGGTAACTTTACTGTTTGGATTTTTTAAAATTCATGAAAATGTCACTTTTCCAAAAATTTGCGTTTAAAACACCGCTGCACAAATACCGTGTGATAAAAAATATTGCAACAATCGTCATTTTATTCTCTAGATTCTCTGCTAAAAAAATATATATAATTTTTGGGGGTTATAAGTAATTTTCTAGCAAAAAATATGGATTTTAACTTGTAAACACCAAATTTCAAAAATAGGCTTAGTCATGAAACCTAAACGTAATTACTTTTTTCACTGTTCCAACAGGTGAAATGAGTAAAGTCAGTAACTAGTCAGTGAGGTAATTCCTGGTAATAAGACATCAAAGGTCTATGGAGGAATCCCTACAGCATACCCAAACCCATATATTTAATATATTGCCGTTTATTTCCAGTTGTTCTTCATTGAGGTTTTAGAACAGTACAACGATACAAAAGATAAAGTCATGCAAATTGTGTTGGCATAAGTATTATTTGCAGAGAGAACAACGTCATCTCAAA